>NW_018479963.1:193483-203699 GCF_002113885.1 Mizuhopecten yessoensis | reverse complement strand
TGTGTATGTAAAACATAGTGTGTATGTAAAACATAGAGCGTATGTTTAACATAGAGCGTATGTAAAACATAGGGTGTATGACATGTGTTTTATTAAAACATGGCCATGTGTTGTAACATATGGTGAACAGAGAGCGGACAGCATTACCGTTATCGATGTTGACAGGGGACTTGAAGAACCATGTGTTACGATCATATTGATCACGTGCGGCTGTAAAGAACGTCTCTGACATTTCCGCAGATTGTATTTGAAGTAATTTGTTAGCATTAGGAGTTCTGGTCAGTGTTTATTGCCCAATATTGGTGCGCCAGTCTGATTGATGTTGGAATGTTCCTTTTATTGGTCACCATACTGAGACATACCTCGTATTGGTACATAGGATCAAAATAGATATATTGTTCATTTTCAGGTGACCGTGGGTGAAAATATTGCTTTTCCAGTTAAAATGTCTCTTCATGTGAAATAATATAGAATCATAAGAATGTTACACCTTGTTCGAGATACCTTTCAGCAGTCGCTGATCTGTACTGTAAAAACGTGTGTGGCCTTATCACCTGGGGATAACACATTTATTATAAGAAGCTAAAACTTTAAACCTCTGATTTTATGCCCTAAATACACTCAATATATCGATGTGCTGCCTTTCACTGCGCATATTTTCGTATATCAGGAAAAAGTGACAAAGTTTCCATTGTCTTTCCACACAAATACCGCCCTGTGAAACAGCTGAGGTGTGGAACAAAGTCTTGTCTGTCTATAGTCACTGACAAATCAATGTCTTCTACAAATTGAATTACATGTTTATCCTTACAACTTTATACCTTTGGTGTGAAAAGCATCACCCCTTGCATGACCGCTTGAGGCTCTGTCAGTGTGACGATACAGGGAGCACTTTAATTAGAAGTTGGTACAATTTTTATAGATAAAACTATTACACGGTCCCATGAAATAGAACCTGCTACAAGGATAAGTTAACTTTTTATTGACTTAAACGGAGGTGATTTAATGGGACAGAGAGAGGGTGTTTTCATGGAACGGTGATTTGATAGGGATAATGGATGATTTAATGGGAGAGAAAAGATGGTAACATTGGAGAGGGCAGGTGATTTTGATATAAGATGGAGAATATTGGCATGTTTTTATTAGAAATAGATTGATTTGGTGGGAAATATAATGTAATTGGATTGGGTCAGTGATTTGATGGATAGAATGGGAGGACAATTTGATTGTTTGATTGGGGGGGGGGGGGGGGGGGGGGGGGATATGGGGATAACTTAACGGGATAAAGGGAGAGTAAATCATTGTAGGAAATGGGAAATGATAAGATAGGTGTGTTATAGTGATTTAAAGGACATCAAAGGATTATAATGATATTATTACCAATGGAGGGAGATCTGACAGAAGATGGAAGTGATTTGAGGTGACAAGAACACTTAGATTGGAAGAAGAGAATGATTTCAAGAAAAATGGAAAGTAGCCATGATAATGCCTATACCTACGCATTTCTATCCCCCCAAAGAAGTGTCTAAGCTGATATTTTCATTTGAAGACACATCTTTGAGGGGTGGGTGAAAGTAAGTTCTCCCTACTTACTGTTGGCATCATAGATTTGGCTCCAATTTTAAACTGTCTGTGATTTCTCCATCAACCCTTATGTAGATAATTGTAGACAACATTTAACCAGAAAAAGACTGATATCACAGTAATTAATTGTCACTGTTTGTAATTATCTCCCCATTTTGTGTTGGTGTCACATTAAGGATGCCTGTCCCACTGCTCTGTGCTGTAACCTCCCCTTAACTTCTGCCAGGACACTTCCTTCTACCAGATCACTCAATCAGTTAGAGTGATAGTCTAACAGTCTGAAGTTCAGGGATGGAATTCAGATCTAGCCCTGCTGTGGTTTTTTTCACACTTACAAAACTGTTAAACTAATAATATACATCATTTGATATAGCACCCTATCTAGCTAGAAAAAGCCACTCTAATGCGCTTTACAGTACAAAGATATACAATTTATACAATCAATACAATTAGCATATACATTAATCAATACAATTTTGAGGAATTCGCAGGAGCTGCCTTATCAGGCGCTCACTACTAGTCCTATGCCACCTTGCTAATAACTCCCTATGTGTGTATGCCTGCGTGTATGCTGGAGATGTATTGTGTTCTGTTTGTATATATTGGGATCGTGCTTCCAATGGTATCCTTTATAGTGCCACCTCACTTGAATGCTACAGCACAAATACTGTAACATCCACCCAAGACCATTTTATAGAGTTGTGTGGGCAGGAGAGAAACACTTTCTCTGAATATTCCATGCGTACGACGACTTCAGGGATCAAACCCTGGCCGCCTTCGTGGAAGACCAGACTGTAAACGACTCTACCAATCCGCCCATATTGATTATAATTTGTTTAAGTCCTGCAATGATAAAAACTGATTTATCACAGCTACAATCATTCCAGGAAACACTGACCCCAATACTTAGTCACAGTTTTTGGCAGTGGTAGGGGGATTCTTTAACTAAAAGTTCTGTACAAATGTTGAAATTCCTATACAAAACCTTCATTATTTGTGCTAAGGATGGTGATATTTGGCATGCCGGTTTGAGATCTCCTCAGACCTAATGTTGATGTAATACAGTCACAAACATAATGATTTATTTTTGATCTGTTTTGGACTTAACTATCCGAATGGTTATATTTAGCATGGAGGTTCAAACATTGCTAAACGGAAGTCAAAAATTAAACAGGACTTATTAATTCTATCAGAAATCAGTTCTTCTGCCAAAACAATTTTTGTTTAACTAATTATTCCCTGCTGGAAACGAAAATATAAACCCTCTTGGCTATAGTTTTGAATATACAATCATTTTGTCCAGGCTTCGGGCTCTTTAGAATTCTAACCTTTTGGGTTTTGATTTTACTGTCTTAACCCCCAAAATGGGGAAAGATTCTGATATTCAGTGAGAAAGGACAGTAAACCCACCAAGATTGGATTTTAAACCAATTATTACTCAATAAAAATTATTCCTTAGGTTGTGTGAAATTATCTTAAATCATAATAGGTATATGTTATATATTATTATATCTCATCTATATAATAGAGTGTTTTATTGGATTATATTGATCACATGACTGGGAAATAAAACATTGTGTCGCCCTCACAGCTCGAGTTTCCCCTTGCAGTCATATATTTCCCTTATTCAGAAATTCGAGAAAATTTCACAAGCCCCACCACAACTGTGTTCCGAATGACTGAGGCAGATAATAACAATGGAGCACCAACCTGATCGTCTGCGTTACTGTGTTATTGTTTTATTTTGGCATAATAAAGTATTCAGTGCCCTCGTGGTAGAGAAACACAATGCTTTGATTTTCAGAGATTTGTCATGTTTCACAGGGGTAGAGATTAATATATATCAACAAGATAATGATGATAAATAAGCTTAACTTAAAATTAGCTGGAACCAAATTTTAAAAGTATTTCATATCTATATATTCAGTGAGAAAGGGAGGTGTGTGTGTGTGTTAGCTTTGTGACAGTTCCATATAAGACATGTACACATTTAAGTACGGGGTCTGTGATCTACTGCCTTATAACTACCAGTCATTCTAGCCTCGATTACAATCAGCTTTGTGACTTCCCGTTATAGATATCATTCTAAGTCAGTCTTTAGAACGATCTTATAAAGTCTAATTATGGATCAAATCATTTAAATTAAAACATATGTGATTGTTTTTCCTACATCAGAAGTTTGATAAGAATGACTGAAGAGATTTTGTAATGCCCTTGTGTAGCACACTTCAAACTTTGATAATGTATGTGCATACATGTTTTACAATTTCTGTACAGTCAAGTTTATGTTGAATAGGTTTCAAATTACTAGTATTATATTGAAGTGTACAGGAGTTTGAGGTGGTTAGGTATATATGTAATGGGGTTACACAGCTACAAAGTTACCTGCCTAAACTACGGTAGATATGATTTGGCTCCAAAATATTTGTACACAGTCTGTGACATTTTATGTATCAAAATTTGAATACATGCATATATGCAAGTTTGTGTGTAAGTTGTTTGAAATGCAGAACTGACATGAAATAGAAGAACTCATAGGAAACATTTTATTTTTGATGTTTTATTATTTATGGTAATCTACAATAAAGGTGAACAAATCATGTATTTTTGGTCCAGAAAAACACTTTTGCAGGGATATCAGACCGGGTAAATGGGAAAAGGCCAGAATGAACTTGTATAGGCATTGCTTAGATATCTACATTAGAAAAACAAATGCAAATTTGTTTTGAGTGGGCAGGGTCTGAATTAGAGAGGGTTCACATAACTATGATTAAAGAGGAGAAATGCAAGGACCAGAGTCTATATAGACAGTGATCCAGATTAGACAGGGGCCAGTTTAGACAGGTTTTACTGTACAAATCTTATAGGGAGGTAATATGGGACTGCAGCAGCCTATGGCAATAAGGGATATCGATAGAACCCTGTTTATATAGTCATTAACACTGTAGCAAATCTGATCTGGGTAGATGACCTGGGTGTCTTAAGGTGGAGTGTCCCAGTACTCTGTATTGTAACTCCAATGAAGAAGAGCTTCGGTTTGTTCAGCTCATTTCCAGAAACAAAGAGTAAAATATTTATCTTTTTTTTTTTCAATAACCAACATATCTTCCTCAATTGGTTGGCACATGTACATTTTGGGTTCAGGTACAAATTCCTACATCATTATGGCCTATAAGTTTCCCATTCCTATTACAAACTGGTGATTTTGTGACCATCTATTTAACAGTTAAGTACTGAATGTGATGAGCTGAGTGATACATCTAAACCAGGGTTGTACACAGGGTATTTTTAGGGGCAGAAACTTTGGAGGGGAAAGTATTATTGCAGATCTAGACGGTGGGTTGACTTGTCAGTGACCAGATAGCTCAGGTGAGACAATGTCCATTAAAGTAAATAAGCCAGGGTTAAGTATATCCAACAAGGTCTGTGTTAGTCACAGGTACCAGTTCTTAATACGATAATGCATCAGGCTAATATCCGGGATTTGAACCATGAACCTCTTGGCTCCAGACAGTCTGTTAACTGAGCTATTTGGTTCTTTAGCACTTGACCCAGACTGATACAAAATTAATGTCAGAACCCAGTTATGTTCAAAGTCTGATAAGATTAAAGAGTCATTTTTACAAAGTTTCAAATTTAGAATTTTGGTAATTATCCAAAAAATTACAAATATTTTCATAATTCTTTTGTATGGACAATCGTTTTGGATACTTTAAGAAGGGTAATCTACTTGATGAAAGGTTTGTGTTAATTTGTCGTTATCAGGTTATCAGGTTATCAGGCCCTGATGATCACTTTGTCTACATTATAACCTTTCAGATGTGTGACTGATATGGGCCCACTGCATAATTGGAGTTTTACTTCTTTGTCTTTCGCTTAGGAGATGTTGAAGAGACCAAAATAGATCTGCTGCCCCCGACAACACTAGGAACCTTTTACTTCTTAATACTCCCCCTTTTTTTCGGTGGTGTCTCACAAAGTACCTGTCTAGCGCTATATAGAGATGTTAAACTTAGAACACAAATAATTAAGTGGCATGTCTTGTTTGTATGGTGAGCTCCAAAGATCCAGATTTGACTGAATGTTTCAAAGCTTTTATAAGCTGGTAATATGTACCCAGTTTTTATTGGTTTTTACAATAATTTTCATTTTTACAGGAGGACTTCTTGGCTACAGATGAACTATTTGTGGAATACTTCAATACCTTCCTGGCCTTACCAGTAAGTACATGTACTAAACAGTGTCTGTGTGAATACTTCTATACCTTCCTGGCCTTACCAGTAAGTACATGTACTAAACATTGTCTGTGTGGAATACTTCTATACCTTCCTGGCCTTACCAGTAAGTACATGTACTAAACAGTGTCTGTGTGAATCCTTCTATCCCTTCCTGGCCTTACCAGTAAGCACATGTACTAAACATTGTCTGTATGGAATACTTCTATACCTTCCTGGCCTTACCAGTAAGTACTAAACATTGTCTGTGTGGTATACTTCTACACCTTCCTGGCCTTACCAGTAAGTACTTAACATTGTCTGAGTGGAGTACTTCTATACCTTCCTAGCCTTACCAGTAAGTACTAAACATTGTCTGTGTGGAATACTTCTATACCTTCCTGGCCTTATACCAGTAAGTACTAAACATTGTCTGTGTGGGATACTTCTATACCTTCCTGGCCTTACCAGTAAGTACTAAACATTGTCCGTGTGGAATACTTCTATACCTTCCTGGCCTTACCAGTAAGTACTAAACAGTGTCTGTGTGAAATACTTCTATACCTTCCGGGCCTTACCAGTAAGTACTAAACATTGTCTGTGTGGTATACTTCTATACCTTCCTGGCCTTACAAGTAAGTACTAAACATTGTCTGTGTGGTATACTTCTTTACCTTCCTGGCCTTACCAGTAAGTACTAAACATTGTCTGTGTGAAATACTTCGATACCTTCCTGGCCTTACCAGTAAGTACTAAACATTGTCTGTGTGGAATAGCTTCAATACCTTCCTGGCCTTACCAGTAAGTACTAAACATTGTCTGTTGGGAGTACTTCTGTAAATATCAAACATAAATGCCTTGTGTGGGTTAATTATACTTAAATTCCTGTTTTCATCATTACATTTTATCCAAATTCTTTGAAGCATTTGTCAAAAACATCACAAAACCCCCACTTATTGTTAACTTTGATTATATCCCGGACAAATGTAACAGTGATCCCTTCATCTGCCAATCTGGTCGGAGGTTAGATCTGTAAATCAATTTAATCAAAATGTAATACATGATATTTAGTATACCTCTGTATTTACTTCTGTATACATGGTAGACTAAATTTAATGTTTCTCTACCCTTTGCAAAGTATTTAATTCCTCCAAAATCTTCGCATAGAAATTTAGTGTCCCTGGTACAGTAAACCCACCAAGATTGGATTTTAAACCAATTAATACTCCATGAAATAACTCTGTAAGTTGTGTGAAATTATCACCTATCATAATGGGTAACCGTAAATATATTATTATATCTCATTTATATTGATCACATGACTGGGAAATAAAACATTGTGTCGCCCTCACATGCTCGTGTTACCCCTTGCAGTCATATTCCCTTATTCAAAAATCTAGAATATTTCACAAGCTCCACCACAACTGAGTTCCGAATGACTGAAGCAGATGACATTAATGGCACGTCAACCTGATCATCTTTATTACTGTTTTATTTTGGCATAACAAAGTTTCATTGACCTTGTGGTAGGGAAACACAATGCTTTGATTTTCAGAGATTTGTCATGTTTCACAGGGGTAGAGATTAATATATATCAACAAGATAATGATGATAAATAAGCTTAACTTAAAATTAGCAGGAACCAAATTTTAAAAGTATTTTATATCTATATATTATTAAGGGATATATGTTTGCTTCCATACTTCAAATCAACAATTGGTTATATCCATCGTATCACAGAAGAACTTAAAATACAGATGTTTGATTCTGAATGTCATTGACAATGCGTTTATTGTTACAGACTTTCCCGGTGCCTCTGTTCTTCAACAAGGACACCGGAGGGTTTGAGGTGGCCACCAATGCCAAGAAGGAGTTGTCCAAAAAGATTAAAGCAGCCATCCGATCTCAGAAACACACCAGTAAAATCTACCGCGTCGTGAAAAAACACAGCTTCATCGATATACCATTAATTCCTATTGAGGAGCCAGAGGGGCCGGAGAATGTGGAAATCAACACGACCTTCACTGTCACCGTAAGTAAAGTCACATAATCTACCTTAATTAGTTAACCAATCAAGATGTTGTTTACATAATTCATTCATTGCAACAGCTCCTGTGATGTCCTCATATTGTATTGATGGTATTAATTGAAATTATGAATGGCATATCTTTGCATTGTAAAGTGCTTAGAATGACTTATTCTAGACAAAAAGGGTGTTTTATCAAATATTGTATAATAATGATATTTCCACTTTTTTTTTGCTTTTGGTGCCAAAATGGAACATTTTGTGCAGGTCCACCATTCTTGTTCCTCAGCTTCATCTGGACGGATTATCTGTTATTGTACTTTTGTATTCTGCAAGGAACTTCCTCCCATTCAGAGGCGAAATGTTGCTATCATCATTGTCATTGAGATATGATTACACTGCTTCTAATTTCTGGCGGAGGATATATATTTTGCTCTACCTATATATGTGATTGAAGCATGATGACATCAGACTTGATAGTGTATTGGTGAGCCTGCGAAAAAAACAGTGAAACCAGTTAGAGAGGCCGCAAGATTTGGTTAGATACGATTGTTTAACATATAATATGCAGAATTTGAATGGCTTCCTATCAATTTATAAAAATGTTTTTCAAGCAATTTACATAAAAATATTACAGGGTTACAGGATATATGATTTCCTTCAACTCAGGTGTCAAGGGGTCAGGCTCTGCTTCACTTGCTTGTTATAGCTATAGTCTGGTCTATTGGATAGCCAACCACAATGTTGTGAAGCTATAGATATGTATGTTTTATATTTCAGACCCTGAACAGGGAGCAGGGTATCCACTGGGTGAAGGAAGTACGTCTACCAGCCTTCCTAGAGAGTGATCTGTACCTGGAGTTCCGACTTGCCAAACTTATATCACAGTCCCAAATCACGGGGGAGCATGGCGAGTATGTCCTCCAGAGGATTGACTTCATACCACGAGCACAGAAGGTGAAGAAGGAAGAATTGGAAGAGATCGTGATCGACCCACGGGAACAGATTATCAAGGACATGTATGTGTGTGTAGGGAATGCATTACCAACTCAGACAGAGGCATGGTTCACTATGGCACAGGGAGCTACAGCCACCCATACTACTTACTCCACACAGCCACGCCCTAACAGCGCTGCTGACATTGTCAAACGGCCAAACAGTGCACGTCCAGTCAGTGCCTACAGTGCTATAGACAGCTACAACTACTCCGAGAGTGGACTGGGTGTGTCTGTACGGGGTTCAGTGAATAGTTCTATGGGGAGGGGTTATCAGCTGTCACAAATGTCAGTAAACGAAGACGAGGATGTTTATTCTAGCAAACTTTTTGCAACAGACGGTAAGCCAATGACACCCAGACCATCTGAAATGATATGTTGTATGGCGGACGAACAATCTAAAAAGTCACGGCCATTTAGTGCTACAGTGTACAGCACACCTAAGTACGAGGCTGACGGTGATAATGAGTCAGGACTTGGCATTGAAGATGACAAGTTCGATCTAGCCTCGGAAGGGTCTGGTCCACGAGACTCGTTTGGTGAAGAAGAGGTCCAGGACAGAGTTGCAGGTAGTACCAGTGAAGAGAGCGTTGTCTTTCGTGACATGGACGATCTTGGCGCAGCCCTGGTTGGAGCAGTACTGAAGCGTTCTATAGCCTATCTCACCAATAGGGAGGAAACGGAAGTAGCAGATGATCCAAATATAATCAAACATCTACCACAGTCTTCTTGTAGACACCTGACCTTAGATATGTTTGAACGTGTGTCACTTGTAGAAGATAATGTTCCCCCTCCAGAAACAGCAGAGGATAAAGAAGTTAAGGCAGTGACAGAAGGAAACAAAAACAAGGATAAAAAGGATGAAGACAGTGATGCGGATTCCCTCCTGGACAGCGACGATGACTATGAGGAGAGAGATATGTTCTTCCGTAGGAAGAAACACAAAACATTTCGACTGACAGATCGGAAGGGAATTGAAGCTTTCAAATTATTTCTACAGGGGACAGCAGGGGAGAAAAACTGGCACATGTGGTTAGACATTGATCGTATCCAGTTCTTAACAAAGGGCAAGAGTGGACAGGTGTTGGCTGCCTCCATCAGCAGGTGAGTGTTGAGTCTATATTGTCTGTCCATCTGTTTGTCTTTCTGTGTGAATATTTTATTTCCTTGTGTGAAATGAGTATCCATATTTTGAATTGTGCTTATCAGTTTTTAGGTCACCTGAGACAAAGTCTCAAGTGACCTATTGCGATCGCCTTTTGTCCGTCGTCGTCCGTCGTCCGTCGTCCGTCGTGCGTCCGTAAACAATTTACATTTTCGACTTCTTCTCCAAAACCCCTGAACCAATTTCAATGAAATTTTGCAGGGACCTTCCATGGACAAAGGTCAACAAAAAT
>NW_018479963.1:0-191669 GCF_002113885.1 Mizuhopecten yessoensis | reverse complement strand
CAAATGATACTTTGAATATTACATGTTAATAACTTGATTGGAATTATAACCTTGAATTGACAGTTTGATACTTTGAAAATTTTGAGCCAGCCCTACCCCCAAGGGCTGTAGGTGCTAGTTTCAAATCCTTTTTAGTCTGAAATCTGTATGCTAGATATTGAGTAAGGTGGTTTTATTGTTTTTGGTCACTTTGAATAATATTTCTGTTCATGTTAAAAACAAAATCAACTCTCTGTATAAATATATCAGGTGACCGTTAAGGCCCATGGGCCTCTTGTTTATTTTGTAATGACTGCTGAGGTTTTCACGCTGAGAATGTGATGTCACTTGGATTTGACCTAGATCAGATTTACATTGTGGTTGTCGTTGTTTAAGCAGAAGACGCTTACCCTTTTGGAACACCTGGTCTTATTCTCCTATTCACTTTTTCAAAGGTTTGCATGTAAACATTTCCTTTGTTCATATTTCCCCTTAACTTTATTGGTTTTGAGTGTGAATTGTGGCATTATCTATGATTCACTATTGTCTTGTTGTTGCATTTTTTTTTGTTTGTCCATTTTAAATCTTACAGATATGACAACCAAATATTTCCGTAATGTTCTTGATAGATTAGACTTGATTTCAGTCTCTGTGTAATAACTGTAATGTCACAATCTCGGGTAACATATCAGTTGGGGTATTACAATATTACATCATACCACCTCCTGGTCGGGATAGATCTATATCGATTATAAACAGGTAATAGATTATATTTAAGGATTGGGTATACTTAACATTTTTGATGGTACGATAAAAGACATATTTCTGACAAACGTATTCAATGATATGTGTTAGCTTTCGTATGTTTGTAAGCCTTTGGGTTTTACACCATTATAACTGTCCAGAATATGCATTTCAAGTCTCATATTTATGTTAAAAAACAACAAAATTCCATTCTATCTGTCTGAATGGATTCTTATGGTTCATGACACATTTTTAAACAAACCGTTTACTGAATGTTACTATCTGCATCAGTCGACAAATGTCAATCAGAAACAGAAATTTTCGTCAAAGTTTGAACTGTACGTCACTTCATCATTGTCTTCGTCAAAGTTTGAACTGGACGTCACGTGCACTTCATCATTGTCTTCGTCAAAGTTTGAACTGGACGTCACTTCATCATTGTCTTCGTCAAAGTTTGAACTGGATGTCACTTCATCATTATCTCCCGATTGCTCTAAAAAGTATAACGGGAAGTCCCGAACAGTTTCCCAATGTAAAACATCAAAGTGTGATAGTCCTTGGTTTTTCCTTTGATAGTTGCTATAGGTTGAATTAGAGGCTGTACAACAGAATTGTAAATATTAGTTATATACACGTATACATTGATAGCTCTGTACACGGATGTCTCTGTACACGGGACACAAACATGGACAGCTTATACACGGGTTTTATCACCGATAATATATACCACAACATATACACCATATAGATAATCAGGGTATTGGAAACCTGATTTTTTACTACTTGTGGTCGAGTAGGGTTTTGCCCTTGTGATAGTCAGTCGTCAAGTGGTTTAAAGACTGCTACTAATTCACGCAATATAGGTATTTACACACCTGAGATCTATATTTTCTATACACGTTATGCAATAAAATACCTAAGTGCCTATATATATAATGCTCTTTAGATGTATAGGCTGTAAAAAACTGCTGGGTATATATAGTTATGTTGGTTCTACACTTGAAATCAAATTTCATGTGGCTTTTATCTGTGTTATAAACTTGAAGTATAATATTGTGGTCATGTGACTCAGGAATGACCAGTTATATGTATATAAACACGACAGGATTTTTCCTTCCAGATGAAATTTTATGAAAACAAAAAAATCCGTAGTGAACATTTAATGGCGAAATATAAATTACTTTATTCAAATTGAAGTTCATTACATTAATCAAGATGGCATATAATTCAATTATGGAATTTAAATTACTTTATGTAAATTCCTCGTGAATGTCGACTTTCACCCCTACCCGGATGTTATACAATGTCTATGATTAATCATCATTTAGAAGATAACATCTATACTTCACAGTGAAATGTTTATAAATATTTTCTTTGGTTTAATTTAAATGCATTTAGGTGTCATTTCTACCTGGAAATTTTAGAGTTTTAATTGATTCATAACAAGATTAATATTTCATAGAGTAAAACATATATAGCACTCCACAAATTAAAAAAACCCCAGTCATAGTAAGAATTGATAAGGTATTTCGTTGAAATTTTGATGTGACTAGATCTGAAATTTAAATAATCGCTATACGGACATACACTTTACATGGATCAGTCAATAACATATACAAAGAACTGTACACAAAATATACTTCATTCATGGGAAAAGAAAACATGGCTCTCGTTTTAGTTCTGTTTACAAATGTTTGACCTCTGCGGGTTGCCAAGTGACAGAGAGGGTTTGATCTAGGGTATTGTGAGGGGTGTATTAAATGTGTGAGTTGTATGTGACTTCAATTAGAAATAACTTCACCTTAGTCTACTGTCCATATAGACATAAGAGTCACACCTTTAGGAGATAGATTCCCGAGTCAACAGACGGAATGTCACCATTGTTAGGTAGCTGTTTATACACAGCGGTGGGGATCCCCCAATACACAAACGTGAACACCCCATACCAAAGGATTGTACAAGGCCGACACATATGTAACAGGCTTATGATCTAAAGTTCTGAATTGATTTCTAGATTCAAACAAACATCCGAAAAGCTTGACACAGACAGAGGGTCGGCAGCACCTGAGCTGTCGAGTCGCCTGTACAATTCAATTTTGCACTGACTTTTATAGAACAGCACCTTAGAAATTGCTATTTCAATACTACAAAATCTAAATTAAATGTCTTGTTTTATTACGGAGACATCAATTATGTCTTGTCACAACTTGCTTTATTTCCCTAGCTGACTGTCAAATTAATGTTGCTTGACAATTTAGTTACATTTCCTTTTTTTTATTGAGATATTGATGGGTTTCAATGTCAATAAAAGTTGTTTTTCAGTATTTTGGATCTGCATTCTCATTGTAACATGCAAAGTATCATGTTTGTCATTTTAAATCAGCCGTTTTGTTTCTCATATGTACATACAAAATCATCTCCTTAAGTTATTAATCCTTCCATCTCTGCTTCCCTGAGTGGTCCTTCCATCTGTCAATCCCTCTGTCACTGCATCTGAAATTCTATGAGAACATCATCCCTGGTCTAGCGCTTTTAAAACATTGGCACTATATTATGGTGCATGTGATGTGTTACACCATATAGGTGCAAGTTTTTGTGTGTTCCAATCCCAAACTTGCCGACAGCAAAATTATCTTGTTCATCTGGAGACATTGTGATAAAACAATTGCTATTTTCTTGGTTTATGCGGTATTTCACTAGTGAACCCTCATTCATCCAGCCACTATGTATACTACATTGTAGTTCCTCTATCTACTAGTAGTTTTGATATTTTGGTGACAGATTTCCCTTTTTAATTCCAAATTGACCCAGAACCTTCCCAGTAATCTAGCTATTCTACTTTCTAGAAACTTCATTTTCTCAAATCTGACCCTTAAACGTTTTATTTACTGGAAATAAAACTTTAAAAAACACCTTGATCATCACAATTTTTCGATTGAAATACAGGTACATTGTATTTTGTTCTCGGAAATGGTTAATTGGTTTTAACAGAAATGTCACCTGTGTTTAGGGATTCACATGTTCTGAAATTAATTGAATATGCATATTTAACAGACTTGAATCAAACTAACCATAATATTGTAGGGTGCATTTCATAAATGTAAGACAGTTAATATTTCCATTATAAAAAAGAATAGAAGAAGAAATAAAATGTTTTCCATACCTACATATATCATATTTTTGGAGCCAAAACAGGAAACACAACTTTAATTATGTTTGGCCTGAGAATGCTATCTTTTGCCCTGTACATTGTAATTTCAAAAACTTCTGTTTGTGTTCACAGTTATCTGAACGAGATGAGGGAACTTTATCATCGGCCAGGTGCTGTGTATGAATTAACTGTGGAACAGAAGAAGAACCTCGGGCTGTCTGAACCAGCCTCATGGACTCTGGCAAAACTCCAGCTAGTTCACAACAAAATAGCAGAACCCCTGATTCTGTACTGGTAGGTAGTTGTGTATGCTTTATAAAATACACTTTTATGTAGAGATATGTTTACATGAAGAGAATGTTATGTCAATTTGAACCTTATCCAGATTTATTACACCTATATTTAGCGACTACTTGTGTTAAGGACTTTCCACCCTTCGTAATACACTTGTTTTTCTTGTCTTATTTTTGTGTCGTCATTTCCGTATTGCGTATCGGGCATTCCATTACCGTAGTGTAAATTAAAGTAACACCGGGTAAACAATAGTACACGTGCGTGACGTGATATGTCCAGTTTATTGGAATGCTTAGATGTTCATAAAATCATCTCTACATAGTGACATAATCATTATGTGAAACTTTCGTTGAACTCTGATGGCTAATTGCGAAAGGGTGGAGCCTCCTTAATAGACCAAATATCAAATTTCCCAATCGCTGTTACATTAAGAAATCCCCTGCAATTAAGCAACCTTTTTGAGAATACCCTGAAAATGTTCTCCTAATACAATTTTAACTCTATACTGCACACATTATATACAAATATTTTTTGCATATAATATACACTGAAAAAATAGATATTTGTGAAACAGTTGAGTTGTTTCTTTTGATTGGTGTGTTAAATGTTACTTGATTAGAATGTTGTTATGTGCTTTATTTTGAACTCACAGATTCACCTCTTGGTGAAAATAAGCATTTCTACACTCCAAAAAAAAGTAATGCTGCACTACATTTGGTAGATATTGTAACATAAAGCTTAAATTCAATAACACTTCTACTACAAATCCATTTATTGTGAACCCTAGCTAGCTTGCATATAAGGAACATTTTGGTGTCTCCAGATGATTGAACATTAAAAATCAAACTTATTTCCTGCACCTCCTTGAAAAACAATTTGCAATCGATGAACTTTCTCTGTTCTTGGTCTAATGCTGGAATTTAATTATGCTTTAATGTTTCTTTCTGTGTGATATTCCTGCAGGGCTCCACGATTTCTCCTGAAGCAGAGCCTGAATACTGACCCGGCCAAGAATGAATTGTATCACAATATGTCCCAACTACGCCTGAATTATGAAGGCGTGCACCCTGACCCTCCCACTACAAAGTTACTGCCCCTCCGGCCAAAGTCCTGTGTGACTAAGATAGCGACGCCCCCTCTGGTAAGTAGAGAGACATGCACAATACACTTCTCATGACTCTCCCACTCAAAATGTTCCTAATGTCATTTGTGTAACATCCCCTTTTCTGTTGTTGTTTTTGCTCCATGGTTAGTGTAATAGTTTTGAAACGAAAAATAAAATAAAAACACAAGAGTCAGACTAGGATTCCAGCCCAGGAAATAAAGACATCCTTCATAGGCAACTGAGGTACTTGCATGGGTACCAACAATTAACTAGTCCTGTTCTACTAAGTTTACCTCTCCACCAACAAACTGTTTACCATAAGACGCAAGTGATATTATAAAACCTTCTATTGGTACATGTATATGTAATTAGGCTCCAAATGTTACAAAAACAGAATAATGTAACATTCAGACGAGAATAAGAGTCTGAATCATAAGTGTAATGATAACTTAACACCAATATCAGCCTGCTTCTGTGTCCGATATAATTAAAAAGTTACTTCCCCTTGTACAATACAGACTATCAGTTATAGTTGTCTCCCCTCGTACAGTACAGTCCAACACCTCCACCTGGAATTGCCCCCTTGTCCTGTGTTAAAGTTATCTCCCCTTGTACCATACAATCTATCAATGTGTCCATTGTACTACAACTACCTGCCTGCCTTTGTATTGCCAGTTTCATAGTTACCACCCCTTGTATAGTTCAGCTTAATTATGATCACTGTGTCTAGCTAGTTTATAAATATATTACCACCTCCTCTTCCATTGGAATTTGTGCCAATGTCCAGTATTAAAGTAATCTCCCTTTGTAATGTACATTCTATCAGTGTGTATATATATATGCAGCATGCCACTGACATATTGCACCATCTGGGATAAGTCTGTATGGCCCTGTGTCCAGTTTAATACTGACATTCCTCTTTCTCTTTCACTGGACATGTGTATATATCCATACATTTCCTGGTGTGAAATCCACCAGTCATAACAATAGTTTGTCCATAGCATCAATATTGCAATAAATGTACTTTGTATTTATATGACAGGGTCAACAGGGTATAAAAACCTAATTTTCCATCCTATGGGGTGATAAGGGGATCTCAACCTTCAGGGAAAGATTCTGAAATTGCTAAATACTTGTTAAGCTTTGAGTTTGACAACTTAAAGAATCTCCCCCTTAAGTTGAGATCTCCTGATCTCGCCTACAAAGGGCTGAAAGATAACTCTGTATTTATCTGGCCACTGCCGTTTATAGCCTCGTTTCCAGTGTTAGAGTTACCTCCTCTTGTTGTTTCAGCCCAACCCTGTGCCCAGTGTACCGCTGACATCCCCGCCAGTGGGATACAAGCGTGTATATGCCCAGAATGTGTTGTCTGCAGCAGGAAAGGAGAAAAAGAAAGAACTTATTACACCCAGACTACAGACCCCGAAACAAAGTTCTCCTGTCAAAAGGTTGGTAATAAAACATTTTGTAATTAAATTGTTGATCAGAGTTTTCTATTCAAATTATAAACCAAAAAATAATTAAAGGTCATCTTAATCAAATTACCTGTTGAGTTATAATTTGAGTTCAATATTTAATCTAAAGTAATATCTTCACAAAGTATTTTTCTATCACATTTATCCTTTTTGTTGCAGGTCCTCCATCGGAAGTGCTGGTTCTTCTCGCCCATCATCAGCTGTTCGCCAGTCTCGCCTTTCATCTGCCAGACCTGCATCCGCCCTACCTCCCACGCCATCCTCCTCTGCCAGACCTGCATCCGCCCTACCTCCCCAGCCATCCGCCTCTGCCAGACCAGTGTCTGCACGACCTGCTGCTAATTCTAAGCCAACCTTGAACCGACAAATGTCACGGGCGCGCCCCTCCTCTGCAGGTTCCACCCCCAGTACGTCTCTGGGGCAGGTGGATCACAAGGAAGTGGAGTCACTCCTCCAGACCCTTCACCATGAGAGAGTTGCTGGTGGCTTCTTCAGGAAATACGTTGAGAGAGCACAGAAGAGAGTATGTAATGTTAAAGCTTTGTTGTACATCGTTAAATCATTAACTTTCTTTCTATTCATATCAAATACATGCAGTCCAATCATAGTTTTGAATTTTCTTTTTATATTACTACGAAATAAAAACATCAGATAATGTATTGCATATTATCTTTAAATGTAATATTGTTTGGATACAGTGACTGACTATGATATATTGTAGCTTCGACTATTGATTGTGTATTATTTGCTTCAACCGCTGAGATTATTACAGTGGATACATATGGTTCAAACAATCAACAAATTTATTTTATTCGTTTTTGAAAAAATGATATTTATGTACAATGTATTACGGTAATGGAAACTTTTTTGATAAACATTAGGCTATAAAAAAACATGCAAAATTTTGTAAGAATCTGCAAGTTCTTTTTTTTGTTATTTCAAACTTCAATGAATTATCCAAAAAGATTCCTTCATTAATAAACAATAATCAATAACATATTATATGATGATTACACATTCATCATGCTTTCAAAAAAAGTTGGAACCACTGGAAAACTTCAAATAAACAGATAATTCCATGATATAAGAGATATGCAATGCAAGGTCTAAATAGGAAAGTGTAAAATGTCTATTTATAAACTGGACAGTCTGTTATTTACTTTAAAACTAAGTTCCAGTATATCACCATAATTAATAAAAACGTCTGATAAATGGGACAATTTACAACCAGTCTGAGTTTCATCTAAAACATATGTTCACAGGTGTGTCAACAGGCTGTTGATTTTATATTGATTGCAAATCTGCCTTCAGTGAAGACAAGTTCTTTGTTTTTCTCAGAAATGGATCAATTGCCTGAACTTTTGGACTGACTTACAGGATTTTCACCTCATGTTTTACGCTGATTCCATCGACCCAGTAACTGTTACCAGAAAGGCTAAGGTAGTGTAGTCTTGTCCAATTCCTCTATAAGGCTCTATTTTCTGACCTCGGATCAAGAAATAAATGAATCAAAATGTTGAAATATTGAAATCTTAACCTAATGTTTCTTAACCTTATGATCATTTTTCTTACGATTACCATTTTATTTATTTATTTAAATGTATTTTCTTCTGTCTTTGAATTACAAGTAATTACTATTGTTCTTTTGTTAAAAGGATAACTTAAATAACATTAATTTAATTGTATTTTTTTTTTTTTTTTTTTAAATCTGATCTTTCATTAGCATATTTGCATCAACTGCTGACTATCGGTGCTCTCTACTTACGCCTATGTGATTTCCTCATTTTGTTTTTATTTTTCAGACGATATATTCACACTACATTGTGGTCGGGTCTCAAAGAAATATTGGGTGTAGTCCTGCAATATTCCGTGAGGTGTACCGCTGTTTGGAGCCTGCTTTCGAGGACTTGTTTGACGAAGCAGAGGAGATGGCCTTGTCGGTGCTTCTCGTCCCTTGGGTCCAAATGATCAGTTCTGATATGAAAACATACAGCAAGGTGAGAGTACATTAGACTTGTTGTAAATACAGACAAAGAAAATGTTATCATTGTTATTATACGTAGGTGAAAAGTCTATCTAAGATGAGGAGTTTCTAGAAATTATTTAAAATGAGAAGATATTGAACTATGAAACACAGCGTATTAATGTTAAGTTAATGTAATTACTCGAAGTAATGGAAGTTTTCATAGGCTAAAATGTTTACTAATTTTGGTTTAACAACATAAATGCAAAATACTGTTACATGAGCACAAACACATTGACACTATTATAATTATTGCCAATGTAAATGTTTTCACAACACAAATAATTTGAGGAGATCAAAACATGACAATTGACAGAACAATCAAAAGACATTATTTTGGTGGTGGTAATGGTATCCTCACAAGTAAACAAATCAGTTTTATCTATATGCCTGTTTGTTAAATCCTTAGAGTAATTAATATTGATATTTTGTGGTCATGGATATTACTCTCGTTGCGTGTCGCACATCACGACACAGCAGACGTACCCTAAACTGTGATTGGTATTTACCATTGATCTGCGTCGTTTGCGTGCTTGACAAGATTCTTGACGAGATATTACATGGTTTTAAGTCTGTATCCAACACAAACACAAACAAATTGTCTTAAGTTAAAAAATGTTTTTCATAATTTATTGACTAAAATTTACCGCATCATAAAGCCTAAGGATTTCTTTCATGAATAAATATGATTCTATTTCAAAACCTTACAATCTACCCATTATTTATCTGTACTCAGCTGTAATGTTTTAGATACTTTGTTAACAAACTCTTGTTTTATTCCAGCTAGGAAATATATATGTACATGCATATGTCGGGAACAAAACAGTTTTACATATCTACAGGTAAATTAACCAAAAGCTTAACGCCTTAGACACACATCTTAGCATTTACCATATACCTTTACTGACAGGTGGAGCTAATTGAGGTGAAGAAACACCTGGAGACAAAGTCTAAGTATGTCCTCACCTTACAGAAGAAAGGACTCATAAAAGAGGTAAGAACTGGAACCAGAAGTGATCGCAGACTCAAACCTTCTCTCTGATCTGTTATTGTGCGTTGTATTGTTTAGTTTCACACAGACATAAATAAACAAAGATTTGTGGAACTCTGGTAGGTCTGTTGTTGGGTATTCCTAAATTAACACATTTTTGATTCCCTCACAACCTAATGAGTTTGGTTTAAGTGTTTGCCTTTTTTTTCAGTCCGTCCGACATCTTTGTTAGACTTCGTATTTATATAGCACCATTTCTCTTATAATGAAGGTCAAACAGTCATCACACTTCACCTTGCTATAAAATGTAGGTCACTGTTACCTATATTTTCCTGCTTCACTGACATTGGTTACACTTGAGATCCATTTATATTATTCAAGTTCCTATAAGAGGATATATGTTTATGGTTTACAAACATTTTCTGATTTTTGTTGTAGACTTTCTTCAAAATTTAATTTTTATGGGTAGAGTTGTCTTCCTTGGACTGTATTGTTGTTCATTTGAAGTTGATTTTCAACACTTTTTTAAAAGAAATAAAAAGAAGTGATTTTTTTCAATACACGATGTTTACATTGGAAGTTGTCTATGATACATTTGGATAAATACCCAATTGATTGCTATTATAGCTGCATCTTATGTGATATATGTGATTTAATGACATTTACAAAAAGTATTATATAAAAGACTAGCTAGGAATAAATCAGTTAACACAGTTTTCTTAAGGAAATAAAATTAAAGTGTGTGGATTGCAAACACAGATGTAAAAATGTAATTAAGAAATCGAGTGGAAGGAAATTGAGGTTTTATTTATTGATTTATTGATTTTTCAGAGAGTGATTACACCTGACAACCCTATGGATGGATATGAGGACCCAGTGTACGACGAAAACCTAATTAATAACATTCCAGATGAATTTAAGGAGCAATCTTTGGATAAATTGGTCCATAATCGCATAGAACTCGAACACTTCCGTAACTTCCTGAACGAGAACTATGCCAGTATGGATCTGCTGTGCTGGATGGAGATAGAACAGTTCCGGCGATTGCCACAGAATGACGAACGAAAACGGGATGATAAAGCAAGAGAATTGAAAAATAAATTTTTGAACAAAAAATATTTCTTTGGTCCAAACAGCCCTGCTGGGAAAGCAGCTCAGGATAAGGTGGGTTTATAGCCTCGAATTGAAGGGGAACATCTTATTAAGGTATCCTGGCTATCTTACTCTCCCAATCAAATGTTGAACATGTTTCGAGAATTTTAGTTGTGAATTTCTTGCAGATATAAGGTATATAAATAAATAAAGTATGTTGGATGAATTTCATTAAAATACAGATCCTGGTATCAGGATACAGGACAACCTCCTTTTTTTAGTTTATAGGGAAGGGACACTCTATTTTTGTGAAAATTAGGATCAAGAGGAGCGCACTTTACATTCTTAAAAGTCTTTTTTCTCTAAAAGTTGTGGTTGCATATATAATAACACATAATGATACTCTTCTTGAAAGCTGAAAAACAAGAATTAATAATTTTGTATGGAACATATATAAATGTAATGTCCTATCAGGGATGAATACATACCATTAACCCATGACCTTTGTCTATTTTTTATTGATTGTTTGACAGGGAATATAAAAACATACATGGTTCAATTTTGATTCAAACATTATAATTTCACAGATAATGGCTGATGCTGGTGGCTGGGGTAAACTGTTAAATGAACGTCCTCCAAACTCTGTCCTGTTGGAGGCTCAGAAGTATGTCAGGGAGAGGCTGGAAAAAAAATGGCTGCCATTATTCCTAGTCACCCCTGCGTTTGCCGATCGCCAGAAACCCAATGCAGGCATGGACGATGTGGTTGATGATGTAATGGTTCAGAAGAGGAAGAAAAGTCAAGCTGTGCTCAAGGTAAACTGATTGTCACAGTAACGATGAAGACATTACGCTTTTATCTTTGCTATCAATAAAGAGACTTGGGTGTACTTAAATAGGAAGAAAAAGTCTGTTTGGAATACTCCTCACACAGTTAAGTCCCCTTCTACTAAACAGAAAAATACACCAATAGGTGGCACTGCTACAGTGTACATTTGCGTCAGGGAGGTTTGAGAATCTTGTTGAATTAGACTAATCAAAAAGTTCTTTTAACTTAAGCATCTGAGAGCAAAGCACAGAGTTTGTTCACCAATATAACTGGCCTATCTTTTTCCTTTAATTCATGCATGGATCTGGGGGTTTATAAAACTCTTACAAAACTCTCACTGTGGTTCATGGCAGGCAGTCGTCAGGACAATTAGATATAAGTTTTCTTTATTTGGTTTATCTTATCCATTCAAACATGATTGCATTATTTAGTCAATATAAAAACAAGTTTACACCCAGAAGACACCTGCTAAGTCCTGATATAATAACACAGAGATTAATGGTTGTATTTGTTGATATCGTACCAGCTGTTGGAGAGTAGATGGATATCCTCGTCCAAGGAGATCATCACTTTCCGTAGCGCCCTCCTTAACCCCATCACCGCCCTACAGTTTCGTCGCTATGTGTCCATCAAGGGCGACACACTGGAGAACGATGTGCTATTCTGGCTCGAGGTCCAACGCTTCAAGGTTTGTCATATCTTTCTGTTCCCTTGCACAAATCTGGTGTGTTAGAATGAACTTTTGGTATTCTATGGAGGGCTTGTTAAGTTTCAAGTTTTCCTTTTTGAAAGTATTCATTATCTAATTTGAAGAGGAATCTAAATATTTTGAACCAACATGTCAAATTTGAAATGATAATCTCTGGGCAGTCTTCTTATCATACTTAAAATAATTTCTTACTCTGAGGTTGAAGGATGTTATTCTTAAGAAAATTAAAGTTAAGTAACAGGAAAAATAGTAGTATGCCTCCAATGGGGATAAACCCACAATCCCAGATTTCCAAGTCGGACGCTCTACCGCTGAGCTAAAGGGAAATTCCCTGTAGCACAAAGCTAGAAGGAGACTGTAATCCTAATCTATATACAATTAAAATATGCCACAGCTGTATTAATCCTATCAGCAAGTCAAAGCTCATGCTTCAAATCTGTTACAGGATGTCAACCATGCTCACAGTGATGAAGCCTACATCCTGGGGAAAATCAACGCCATTATCAACTGTTTCATTGACTCGCCGATCCCTCCGAGTCTCCAGATAGATATCACAGGAGATATGGCGGAGCGAATATTAGAACACAAGTATGAGAGGAATCCTTACCTGTTTAGGGAGTCACAGGTAAGCTACATATTGTGGTTCAGGAACCCCTTTTACTTAAGGCTATATGTTGTCATACTCAAATAGTATCTCTTTTTGAAAAGAGTTTAAAATGAATAAATCTTGTAAATGGCATTTATGAATTTTGACTAAGTGAATTTATTGATGACACTGTTCAGTACAAAAGAAGATTTCTAACAAAAATATTCATTGAAGCTTTTTTCAAGGGAACTAACTCTGAAATCCTTGTTACAGGTATTATGTTTTGGGTGGCAATATATATGACAACTTTTAGGGGACATTTGTATGGCATGAAATTTTAAGGTAGTAAGTGACAGAAGCACATGGTACAAAGAAAGAACCTGTTGATGATACGATTGAGAAAGCACATAAAGAAATTAAGATATTGTTCAAACATATAATTTTTTGTGTGGTACTGTACAGTACATTTTGAGGAAATTGCTGGGAAAGGTGATGATTTCCAACCTTTGATAATTGTTTTTACAGTGTGCTGTTTTCCGAACACTCTTCCAACACTGGAATGACTTCTGTGAGTTCAGGTCTAACTTGGCTGATGATAAGGTTCTGACGACAATAGAAAGGCGACGACGACATGCTAAGCTGAAGGAGAGACAAAGACAGAGAATGGAGGACGAGAAAGCACTCAAGGTAGACAACCTGTACTAAAATATTATATCTGTGATTGGATGGTTGCATTTGAATTGCTGAGAAATACTTTGATTTTAAGTTTGTTTGGATTTTTATTTCAAATGCAGTGATTTTTAAAAGCTAATTTGAATTTTGCAATTTAGAAGTACTAGGTTTTTTTGTGATTTCTTTTATAAAAAAAAACACACTTTTTTTTCTCTCTTTATTTTCACTGATTTCTCTATTGATATTTGATGGAGTTTATCATTGTGATATACAGTGTGTGGCTGGTAAGTCCTTAGTCAAGGACAAGATCTTTTATCAATTTAGATATTTCATACTCTCTCTTGACGCAAGACTGGCATTTATTTACATCTCCATCAGACATTTTAACTCATTGACCCCTGAAGACACATTTTAACTCTTCCAATTCAAAGGTTGGAATAGTTCATTATGGGATTTCAGGGGTGAATGAGTTAACTTACTCAGATTATCATACAGAGTAATGACACCCTCACATATATAGCCATTTCACCCATTATCATGTCACAGATTCACTAGGGACATTAAGATGATGTCACAAATCTGCAACAAAAGCAAAAGTGGTGTTTCCCTTCGGCTTTCTCTTCACCAGTATCAAAAGAATCTGAAAGTGTTCCATTGATTTTCATAAATATCCATTTAAAGGGAACAAGATTAAGGTCCTTTATTCCACTACTTAAAACTTCCTTTAGTAAGGAAAACAGTTGTCTTGTGAGAAGGCTTGAGATCCGCCCCCAGGGATTGAACACACATTCATCAGATAGAAGTAATACCTGCTATTTATCATTTTGTCCCATTTTCCACTTAATTGATGACTGAAATTTAAAATTTCAACCAATAATGCTGATACAAAATTGTGAATAGTGTCTGGTAATATTTTTTATATTTTCTACAATTCAATCAGCATGCCTACGGTCCCCTCCTCACTTGAGAATTGTAGAAATTTCACTCAGATTTTTAGGTGTTGTGAGTCAATACCTAATGGCCATGTCATGTCAAAGTTTTTTATGCATTTAAAAATGTCTTCTTTGATTCTCACTCAGCATTTAAATGATAGGATAAGACTGGCCTTGGCTCAAAATCAGTGTCGGAGGAATGCGTTGTGTCGGAGACATTATTATTATACAACAAAACATTCTGGAGATCAGGATTTAGCACTATGCAATTGGCAACAATCCTTTAAAAAAAACAAAAAAACTACAAAATTCAAGCTTGGTAAGATGCCATGGGGATGTGTGTGGGTATTGTTATGTTCTTTTGTCTCCCTTAGGGCCTTGTATATGACCTTGTGTGACCGTTTTATCCTCGATCAGTGTCTTTGTTTATTTTTCTGTCTCTGTGCCATGATCGATCAATTGCAAAGCCTTCAAACATATTTGTAGTTAGTATACCAATATAAGTCAAATACATTCTTAAAAAATCTCATAGGAAAAGAGGGAGGCTGAGTTGGAGGTGGAAAATAGAGAAGTACATTATAATTAAGAAAATTGTTCTTCGCAGATAGAGCTCCTGGCTAACACCGCACATTTTTGTTTCTGACAATCACACAGGAAATCATATTCTGTTGTTTTGAGTTTTGTGTTGCATAATTTGACCAGGACAGCACTGTGTGGAAACTTAGGTGATTCACAGGAATGCACTGTTAACATTACCTGTGAACCTTATAACAGGCATTTGATTCTGTGACATGAGTCGAGTGATGTGAGAGAAACAGGTTAAGGGTTTGGGGTAAGAAAATATGAAATAATTGCCAACCTAGGTGAATGATTTGTTCAGGAAATCTCCAACACAAGGTATGGATTAGTGTTTCTGTTGAATGTATGATGTACATCAAATATATTGTAATTTTATCATCAGTTAATTGTATTATGATAGATGTATAGGTCACTCGACCAAATCAAAAGGATGTACAGCGCACAAGGTGTAAGATACTCAAACGATGCATTAATTGTTAAAGGCGTAGAAAAACATTTTACACAAACTCTAGAAATATATTTGCTTTAATGATACATGTATCTCAATGTATCTTCTGATTTTTGAATTCAAAGATGCATCTTTTTTCTCAAACCTCTAACCACACAGTTTAATTGCAAATTCAGTACTTGTTTTCTATATTTGATGAATGTACCTGCTATAATTTTTCAGCCTATCAGGCGCCAGTATAGGAAATGGTATATGCCAATGCTAAAGATGTTTGTAAGTTGTATTGTACCAATGTGACTAACCGTGAGGTCAGACCAGTACCTGGGCATGTCACTTGGACTATAACACTGACATTGTGCATGGTAAAAATAGGAACATGGAGGTTGATTTACTGGTGGGGATGCGTATGTGAAATAATGCTTCGTTATCAACACATATATATATGGTTAACTCATTCACCCCTGAAGACACATTTGTACTCTTCCAATTCAAAGGCTGGAATAGTTCACTATAAAATTTCAGGGGCGAATGAGTTAAGGTTAGAATGGACTGTCACTTTGGTTGTGTTCAAAAGTATTGACTCGCTTATAATTTATCAGATAGGTATTCAATTTCACAGGTAACTACACTCATCAACATTGACTCGTAAATCATTGATCATTACACCACGAAAATCTAACCATTAATACGTGACCATGATCCAAGGATTGAACAGTTCTAGAGCAACGTTAACTTGAAAGCGTTGACCATAAATCACAAACCATGAATCAATCATGAACCATGAATTATTGATACAAATGTATATTTCTGTTCTGTTTTTTCATTTTTCTCCTCGAAGGCAAGGTCATTATAAAAGTTTAAATGTCCAAGGTCTATACTTTGTTTTACCACCGGACTTAGATCTAATTCCGTGGTTTTACCTCTTAATCATAGTTAAAGTCAAATATTTTCTCAAAACATCTTGTTCACAAGAAAAGATCATTACATATTTGTTGTATATTTCACAATCAATCATTGAATGAAATATTGTTTGATATGTTCGTTTATAGGTTGAAACAAAAACACACACCCACATACATATAATGCTTTATGATTTGGTATTTGTGAATATTAATGCTGTCCTGTTACCAACTTAATGCTAATCCTAATTTTTTGCTTTATTATGTCCAATGGGAAAACATGTTTGTCCTCTGGTCTAAACATTACCTCATATGTCTGTGTGTTTACAACTCACCTTAACACTTGTTAACTTTTCAAACCAAATTATAACTTGTCACAAATAATAAATTGTCAAACCAATGTATAACTTGTCACAAATAATAACTTGTCAAACCAAATTATAACTATTAAGTTATAAAGAAATCTTCTGAAATATGATATTCTCGTTAAAATGTATTGCAAGTATACACGAGTAACGTCATATTACATTTAAATTTGTCAAACATTGATATTATTTCCCGTCTTTTTCATTTCTATTTGTTAAGTCATTAAATAAATTGCTTCAATATTTCTTAGAGCCATTTCTACAAGTACATAATTTCAAACACAAAGTTATTATGGTCATACTTTCCTATTGTCCCGAAGTTGGGCTTGTATGTCAAAAACACATTAACTTTATTTTAAATGACTGAAGGGCAAGATCATTAAATCGAGAAAACTGTTTTCCATTGTACTGAGTATTTCAATGTGAGATATTTAAATAATTTTACCTGAGGGAAATGAAAAGAGAATTTAAGAATCATTCAGAATATTATGTATTTATGACTGCGAGCTCATGTGCTAACATTACGTACTATATACTATATAATGCCTATTTCCTATTGTAGTGATAATTTGTAAGGACGACACGCTATATATCCAGTCTCGTAGATTTCTCCAAAGCCCTGATCAGGTTTACCTGTACTATGTTTCTCGTTATCAAACAAGATACATACATACTTGTGTATATTTGACTTATAGAATTGTGAACTTGCTATGAATTTACCTCATTATTGGAATTTGAGATGTATACAATCCCAAATTAGAAAGAAAAGAGTAAGGTTTAGATTTAACATGTAACATTCGTCCATTGCAAAGCGGTGGACATGACAACGCATAGCCCTTAGTTTAGCTGCTCAATATCACTTAGATCAAAACCAAGATATCTTAATCTATATCATTTACATAAATCTTAAGATCAGTATCACACACCTAAATCTCAGATACAGATCTAAATCTGTTTTCAAGAAGTAAACATGACTTAAATCTGATTGATTTACTCCATGATACCTGTACTGAATAGAAACTCAATTTCTAAGCCGTGAAATCCCAACCATGTTTATGCTGATTCATTTCTTTCTTGATACTTAGAAACCTGAATGTGTTAGGGGAGATTTTTCTCTAGGTTTTGATGAACAATACACCTTGTTATATGTAACTATGTAGCTTAATTTAAACCTGTGTAATCTGACACCTTGTAGGATCCTTTAACTTTCTTGGATCAGACAGAATGTCATAATGCACAGGTTTCTTTGGATAGTTTTATTTAGAAATGGAATGACAGTTTAATGTCTTGATTTGTTGAGATACTCAGGGGTAAGATTATACAGATAATAAAACAAAAAGTAAGTACTGTTGTTTCTGTGATGGTCTTCATTAAACCTATATTCTATATCAACTGATATTACATGATAAGAACCACAAGCAATCTTTACAAATGAAAAGAAGTCCAGGTAGGAATTATTTCCCATGGTTGTCTGTAATCAGTAAGAAAGACACTGTATCGATCTGATAAAGAACTTAGATAAGGAACCTGATATACCTGCCTACAGAGGATAGACATCTCTGTAATATATAGTACACTGACCATGCACCTTTATAAAAAGAATACCTGTGTTAAGAGACCAACACCTCATTTTAGTGATTCTCATAGTTAACTTAACATGTATTTTGAGACCACCTGTACTAAGATCCCTTTTATGGACTTCCCAAGGAGGTTTCAGTATATGCTTTGACTGTGCACAATATCCTCCCTTTAGAAATCTGCCAGAGGAGACATTGTTAATGTGTTTCTCTTTTTGAAAGTTCAACATTAGTGTAAATGCACCATTATTTTACGACTGTGAAAATCATAAAATATAAATTCAACCCATGTTTCTTAACTTTCTGATGTGGTGTGTGATCATTGTAGGAGGCAGAACGACGGGCGGCTCTAGGCCTTGCCCCCGGGGACGACTTAGAGGCTTACCATGACCCATTTGCCCACCAGCAGGGCGAGGGTAGCGAGGGTGGGGAGGAGGAGGAGGAGGTGGGCACCAAGGATAAGATTTCCTGGTCCTATTCTAATTACATGAATGCCTTACATAAAGAGGACGTTCTCAACAACACGGACGAGTCAACGTTCAGCTCTCTCATGTCTGACTCGGGTAAATATTACTGCTTATGTTCCAAACAGGCACTATCAACCAGGTTTCACTCAATCAGGTTTTAATCGCATGGAAATAGCACACTTGGTTGACCGATGCAGAATTCTGATTGGACAGTTCAGACTCTCTCATAAAAAGGCATTTATAAAGCTGTTTTTTTTATTCGAAATATTTTTTACAAAATGTCTGCAAGTCACAGATGAAAAATTAAAAGGAAAAATAACATAAATATCCTTGAAAAAGAACAACTTGTAGGGGAATAAGGCCAAACGATACAGATTGACAAGTGTCTCATGATCTATTGAAGATATCCACCATGTAAATCAAGGTCAGCTCGAAGTAATTAAATTTTACTAAATCAATTAGAAATGCTTCAAGTACAGAGTTGCTATGATGCAGTTTAACATACTTTAAAGAGTGTAATTTTCAAAGGTACCTTATTGTACAAATAAATAAATCAATAATTTCTAAGCATTTTTCTCAGTACAAATTGTTTCATTCATGTTTGACATGGACATATATCGATTATATTTGCTTTAGATTAAACTCACTTGTTCTAACTCTGCAAATATAAAATCTGACAAATAGCAGATGTGGTGATGGGATTTTGCAGTATTCTTAAAAAAATCAGAGAAATATTCCTAAACATGAAGAAACCTCTGTCCAGACTCGTGCAATTTCCCTTCAATTAGAATAAAGGACAGAATTTATATTTTGGATACCAGCGTTCTGTTTTGAGTTTTGTTTAATGTTTTTTGGCAAATCAGAGTATAAGTGGAGATAATACATTGTGTCATCCTTTTTATGTTTTGCCTTTATTTCCACTTGACATGCAGCCTCTCAGAAAGGCAGTGATATTGGAGAGAAGGCCTCCGTGATGAGTAAGCCGTCGGACACCATCAACACCACCAACAGTAGTGCGGGCAAAAAGGAGACAAAGTCCGAGCACTCACAGGCGGACAAATCAGACCGAAGGTGTGTTACACTGGCACTGAAACAAGAGGATAATCCATATCAATTTTTGTGTAAAAAGGATAATTTTATTGTACAGTTTGGTGTTTACCTCAATAGACATACATTAAAACCCAGTCAGTCAAGGCTTATTTAAATTGTTCTGTGGTCTAAGCACCAGTTTCAATTAATTACTGGTTTAGAAGGATCAGTAAAATAACAGATATAAATTACTGGTTTAGAAGGATCAGTAAAATAACTGATATAAATTACTGGTTTAGAAGGATAAGAAAACAAATGTTATTGAGTTAGTGCACAAAGACAAAGGTCATAAACAATAGTGATTGTTTATTTCGGTGGGCTGTGTTTTTATCAGATCAATATTGTGTTTCTCATTTTTCAGGAAATCTGTTAAAATCAATGTCCCAGACAAGCAGACAAGGAAATGTGAGAGTCCCCCAAAAGATGAAGTAAAAGGTAGATATCAGATTGCTCAAAATTACATCTGAGGTATCGCCATCTGTTTTACAGATTACATGTCAAGATTTCTTATAAGTCATTAACAGTATAGGGTTGTTTAAGGAACTGGTCTTTCCCAGAAACAAGGGCTAACAGTTCCCAAAACAGCTATAAAACATCTTATTCTTTTACCTACAGTAAGAAGTTGAATATGAAGTACTGTAAATGTGCAAATCTTTAACAAATTTAAACAAAGCATTATCAGGATTGTGATATCATTTACATTTTGCATCTAATTGTTCAACAACAAAAAAGTATGTACAAGTATTGTTCATCCTGCTTCTCCAACAACGAAAGCAAATTGTCTTCCCAAACATTTGTAACATAACGTTATAGTGAATACTGTTTTTGTGTAATGTAGGTCCCTTTGTGTTGGGGTATATAACCTTTACTTTGGTTCCTGTATTTAAGGAAAGAAGAAACCAGATCCAGTGATGAGGCGACCAAGTGGTGACGTGACAAAAATGGCCCCACTAAAGGAGGAAGTAGAGGAGGATGGTAAACGGTCGCCTAGTAATAAAAAGGTCAAGGGCAAAGGTCAGCCCCTCCTACAGAAAAGTTGATCACATCACTGTGAGGATGAGTCTCCATGACAACTCCATGCTGACAACATGGCAGCAACACATTTTATAACATCAACAATGAGGATCTGTGCTTTTAATTTAATATCCAGTTTTCCAGAACTAATAGCAAGACAAAGAAGGGTATCTTCCGATAGCTATGATAACCAGTGCTGATATGTGACTGAACAAGTCAATGTTCAAAACGTATTCAGGATGGTTATAGACGTAAACAATGATTTATACCATTGTTGCTAAGTGTTAAATAACAGAGAAAAGCAATATGTGGAACAATTCCGTATGAAATTTAAGAGTAAAGACAGATATCTTAGAATATTATAGTAAATTAATCATCATCCCTGCATGATTTTGTATTCCGTCCAGAGCTCAAAACTTTGTAAGTACGTGCCAAAGACACGGTTTTTAGTTTTCTTGTGTTTATTGTGAGAAACAGGATCTCAAACTTGTGATTACATGTTGCTCACAATGCGCTTTTAGTTTCAAAAATCATTTTTTACCTGATGAATTTTTGCTAACTTAAAATATCGTTATACTGAATCAACCAATTATAATTTTAGTCACTTTTTCTTACATTAACTAGTCCAAATTAATTAGTTCATCATGCATATAATTTATTTATTTATTGTGATTGCAAATTTGTGATATTTTTTATTTACATGTATACTAACCGTTTGCATTTTTCCCTGTGTAAAAACCTTGTTGTTATGATGATGATGATGATGATGATGATGATGATGATATTTTTAGAGTGTAAACAATTAATATGAATGAATCTTGGAGTTTTTAAACCACAGGACATCAAAGTTTTGTTTCTTTCATATTTGCTTTAACATTAACGATAGTAATATGAAGTAAACTTTCTTCTCTCTTCATTTTAATACTGATAACATAACGAGTAACGTCCTGATTTGGAATTTAATACAAACTTTAAATAAAAATAAAATCAAAGATCTGATTTGTTAGTCTGTGTTATAATTTAACTTGAATTATTTTGACATTTTTAATTTTCTTAAATGTGATGTTTAAAATAATAAATCGTATGACAATAGACAGGTGTAAATGACACCTATTGTTAGAGTGCCTTATGTGATAATGAGATAATCTGTTAAATCATATATAGATAGATACCTAATATTTACATAATATAAATGTACATATAATTAGATATCTAAATAATAGGATGTCTCCTTAATAGTTATGCTATATTCATCTTAAACTTACACTACAATATGTAGTTATTTTATATTATATATGCCTGTTAATATATAAACTATTTAGTTTCATATCTTGTTTTGATTTTTATCCAAAGCAGAGGCTGTGATTTTGGTAACTTTTATTCCAATTCTGCATGTTGTGGTGTTTTAGTTATTTTGTAAAACTGCAAAACACTGGGATGGATAGCAAAACAAATTGTAGCTATACAGTTGTTTAAAGGCAATATACATTGTATATAAACATTACCTATGCATTCTTTGTAATTTTTGTCGCCATGTATTTACCTTTATTTTTTCAAAGTATGTTTAATCCATGCCTGAAACCGATTTCATGTGAATTTGAATTTATTTGAATTGTTTCATTTTAATTTCGATGAATAGTTTAAGTTTAATTAAGATGAATTGTTAGCTGCATTAAGTTAATTAACTGATTAAGTTTAACAGGTTGAGTTAAGTTAAGATAAATTGCTGAAGTTGAAAAAAAATGACGGCTGATAGTAAATGAGGATGTTTTATAAACATACAACTCAGTAATGTACCAAGGTGCTTCAGATATAATCCATATTGATAGCCTTTAAGCATCTTGTATTTGTTTTAAAGCCGGTGTATCTAACAAAATTCCAGTAGTTAGAATAAGGAACAGGGCCTTTTTACAACAGGTCATTTCCTTGATCATCTTTACAGAAAAAAAGTCCCTGATCTTTTTGAAATATGCTAAAAATAACAACTAATGTCCACTCTTATCATTATGTTATCGACATGATATATATATAAATGTGTTAACTCTGGTTCTAAAACACTTCTGTAATGTCCAGCTTCTTGATAACAAAAATAGCATCTTTCACTCTTTCTTCTGATATTTTGAAGAAAACATCCAACAGTACCATTCAAATAAATTTTCTGCCGAAATACCATGAAACTGTGTTGTTTTGTTTGTTTAACTGTGCCTCGAAATTATCCCCAATGTCAGCAGGGACGTATTTATGAAACTATTTTCATATGCAATCGCTCAAGCTGTGAGCTCAAACTAACTCTAACTGTGCCTTGCTATGGACCAAAAGGTACAGATGATTCTCAGCATTAAGTCTCCACGAAGTAGACTTATAAGTTATTGAAATTATACTAACTTCTCACTTTGGACTAGGAATTGAGCTTGATAACAGAACATCTTTTACGCTTGCGTATGGGGGATGTTTTCAAGAGTATGGTACAAAGGTCGGCAAGTAAGGAATCGGAGGAATCCGAGAATAGGGTGAGACAGTGACATCTTTGGTTTCACCAGTGTAGGCAGACAAAGACTTACAACGACAAATATATACGTATGGTGAACATCACATACGGTGACAGAAGGAACACAATGCTGAATGATATCCGGAATATCAAGGAAGATATAAAGAAAGCAAAAAGAGTGTCATGATGAAAGGACAGGAGCTAAACAGTGACCAGATAGGAAACTGCAGAGAGAAGACATGAGATAACTGTCCTCTGTGTAACAAACAAGGTAGACTCACTTTGAGGACTTGAAATTGCATGGACTTCATCTAGATGTACATGACGGGTATCGCCGATAAAGCGGAAAATACTTAACATTCGAGAATATCTGGTGTTATTCTCTTTGTTGTCTTTTCAGAGTCCTCGTGTAAATATTTTCCTCTTTCATGCTTTGCCCCATTTTTATCGATATTGAGTTCGAATCACGTTTCTTTCTTCTTTCAATGTTGTTGTCCTGCCCATGTGCTGTATCCTGCCCATGTGCTGTATTCAGACCCTGATCCTCAAGGACGATAGGAAGGAACCAACCAAAAGGAGGAATTTGAAAGGCCGGATTAAAAAGACTCGAGCACACCAAGTGAAACAGTAGATGGGACTGAAGGCAGGGAATTGCAGGTGGACCTAGGGCGAGTACGGTTCAATCTTTTCAGATGCACATCGTAGTCGCTTCAGGGGAATCAAATACTAATTAACAACTCAACTTTTCTTAGAGGGAGAGATTCGAGGAAGCTATAAGAGAACGCCAGATGCATACACGATGCATTTGTAGGATCTTCCTAATGGAGATGGAGGTACACAGGATTCCAAGTACGGGTTGTATTGATGTGTTTACGACAACAGAACATTTATCAAGCTGGTTCTGGCGGAAGAAATAAATCAGTAATGATTTGGCCAATGGTAACAGCTAAGGAATAAGGAGGGAAAATAACGCTTTACTGGCAAGCTAGCTGAACGCGCTCACCACGTCCAGTTAATTAAAGTTGAGGGTGGCCAGCCCGCACGAAATAAAATGTTTCAGGGTAGGAGTCAAAAGAATCGAGAGAAATGATACTAGCTGATGACGTCAGCATTCTCATGTTTTGTGTTTAGGTATCTCCGCGACATTTATTTATATTTATATATATATATATATCGTCAAAGAGACAAACAAAGTAATAAAACTATTTACTGGTGAGATTTGTAAAGATGTCTGGATGGTACAAGATTCGATTAAAAATTTAACATGTTTTATACACACTTGAATAAAACATACACTCGGAAAGAGATCGCGATACTGTCATTTATTCCACCTGTGGCACAAATATACAACCTACTTGTATCGATTCTGGCCGACCCATAAATGGATACCAAAGCAGAAGGTCGTTGTTATGTAAATCACATATTATTCTTACTATGTCAAAAGCAAATAAAACACTATTTATGACCCACGAACATTAGGTCTGGGAGAATAAGCATGTGGTCTTACCGCCCAAACAACCATAAATTGTCACTGCTATAGCCAATCGCCTGTGTATTGAGAGAACATTGACATTTCTCTGTATTGTGGTGTTTACAAAGATCCATATTTGTTCAGACATCATAATAGACTATTGTATGGTATAAAACGTAAATGACACGTTGTGGACTCATACCAACCGTATACAGAGTCTGACTGTACGCACGGTGAACATATGTTGATGTTTTTGTCGCTTGTGACATGCTGATGAATATATCGTTGCCCTATAACTTTTACAATTTCGATATGATGGAGAGAAATATAATCCGTGGTTTTTCGATAATGTCAAAGTGGGACAGCATGAAAAGGGAAATATAGGCCAATCATCACACAGTGTTGATATTTGATATAATTATTTACCGACATATGAACGCATTATTGGCAAATTATCAATTCTTTAAAATAACCCGTTCATGATATATAGAACTATTCACACAGATGGGGATGTCACGCACATACATCGCGGTGCTGTACTGCACAATAATTTTACAGGATCATATTCAATATTATATACACTTCTAAATATATCATTTTATATACAGATTACAGATTTATTTTGCAGCTTTTTACTCCTAAGATGTTATGCATTTCTCATGGAATATCAGTCTTGTTTCTTATTACAATTTTAAAAAAATCATCCCAGTTGATACGTAATAGAAATGGCAAGCTTTTCTCTTTAATAAAATTGGAAACACATCGGTAAACGTCATAATCTTTCATAGCATCACCCCACAAGGACAAAATATACAACATTGTCATCACACCAGGACAAAATCGGAACACCAAGTTTATAAGAAAGGACAAAATGAATTACAGAGTGAGTTTATACAAAGACGAACGTGAGGCCAACGTGTGAGAAAGGGAATTGAGTACCAACGTGTGAGAAGTGAACAGAGTACCAACGTGTGAGAAGGGAATTGAGTACCAACGTGTGAGAAGGGAATTGAGTACCAACGTGTGAGAAAGGAATTGAGTACCAACGTGTGAGAAGGGAATTGAGTACAAACGTGTGAGAAGGGAATTGAGTACCAACGTGCCACAGCGAGCCCCAAAACCAGGAGAGTAAGACATGTGGTCCGGGAAGGTGAGCCTTGTCTGCTTCATCAACGACACATGACAGGTAAATCTAGGTCCAATTGAAGAAATTAGGTAGTGAAAATAAAAACACAAGCACAAAAAAACCCACCGACCTTCATACCAAACAAAAGAATAGCATATTTCCCCATGAGATCATGACTGCAAACGCAAAACTTCACCAACTTGCAATTTTGTAAACTGTGTGGTAAAGGTGTCCGTCAGCAGCATGTTAACGCCATACGTAGGGGATGTTACTCTCAAGACAGGGACATTTCTCGATCGAAGGGAAACAGGGATGTTACTCTCAAGACAGGGACAATTCACGATCGAAGGGAAACAAGGATGTTACTCTCAAGACCGGGATGTTACTCTCAAGACAGGGATGTTACTCTGAAGACAGTCTCAAGACAGGGATGTTACTCTCAAGTCAGGGATGTTACTCTCAAGACAGGGACATTTCCCGATCGAAGGGAAACAGGGATGTTACTCTCAAGACAGGGACATTTCTCGATCGAAGGGAAACAGGGATGTTACTCTCAAGACAGGGACATTTCTCGATCGAAGGGAAACAGGGATGTTACTCTCAAGACAGGGCCAATTCACGATCGAAGGGAAACAAGGATGTTACTCTCAAGACAGGGATGTTACTCTAAAGACAGGGATGTTACTCTCAAGACAGGGACATTTCTCGATCGAAGGGAAACAGGGATGATACTCTCAAGACAGGGACAATTCACGATCGAAGGGAAACAAGGATGTTACTCTCAAGACCGGGATGTTACTCTCAAGACAGGGATGTTCTTCTCAAGACAGGGATGTTACTCTCAAGATAGTCTCAAGACAGGGATGTTACTCTCACGACAGGGATGTTACTCTCAAGACAGGGACAATTCTCGATCGAAGGGAAACAAGGATGTTACTCTCAAGACAGGGAGGTTACCCTCAAGACAGTCTCAAGACAGGGATGTTACTCTCAAGACGGGGACATTTCACGATCGGAAAGACGCAATTGTCCCTACAGTACGCCAAACATGAAGCACGCTGCACCATCCCGCTGTAATAAACTGGAAGTAAGTGTTTTCTGCACCTTATGAGCAGAACCGGTGTGAATTTGGTTACATATTCAATATTGGGCTAGCTCAATATTGAATGAGCAAAAGAGTATGAAACAGATGGGTTAGGTCTTGTGTATAGTAAGCCCCTGTTTGGAATACCGAATGTGTGTTGAATATTGTCAACTAAAAGATATTTCAGTCCACAATGAACTTAAAACAAAAGTTTTTGAAAGTTGAGAGTTGACCGTTAAAACTCAGAAAACAAGCAAACTTTTCAATAAACATTTTGAAAAGTGAAAATCTATGAATGTGGACGACTATTTTTTTCCAAGATAAAAAAAGATGACTGTGCACATATCTGATATACTTACACATAACATTTCTGATTATAAATTTAAAGAAAAGTATACATCGCGAACCTGTACAAACAGAAGAAAAAACACGTATTCCGACAAAATAAACTTTTCTTGTATCGAGTTTGTATCTGTCAAACCAATGCTTCTAAATAGGGATATTGTCATTTTCAATAAATACTATCTAAGCACCTAAACATTGTCGGTTGAGTACACATAATTTGGGAGCACACCACAGATCATGACAGGGTGTATTAAACATCAACAGATTTCATATACAAATTAATTTTTTCAGTTGTCAATGATTAACTGATGTGAGATTGTACATACAGATAATATCTCTATTGTAATAAACGTCATTTTCGTGTTTTCTTACGCAACGCTGAACACTTTCCTGACGACAGTAAATGTACCTGTTAAATTAAAAACGCAAACTGTCAAAGGGTATAGTGATAGAATAGTGTGCGAGATTAAATACGACTCTCAGATCTTAATAACATCTAAAGAAAGTAATGATAGGGGAACATTCAGAAATCTTAGAAAACATTTAGCATGTAAAAATGATGCAAAAAAGAAGAAGTTATCTAAATGTTTAACTTAACTGGGAGCTCGTCAAACACGTTTATTGAAGATGCTCTATAGGAAACGCTGTAATGTCTTACCAGCAAAAGACTATATGTCGAATTATCAATCACTGGCTTTGTATTACCCGTTAATTTGACCAAGGTTTGATTTTGTTGAAAAGATGGTAACGACATTGCCACTAATTTAAATGACTACTAAGGGTCGAACTCGGGTCCATTTCTCACAGGTCACATGTCATTGTAGCTGTCTTAATAACGTCATTAAAAGCTCCAAGATGACCCACTTTTTCCTCAATAGACAGATTCACAGGTAAATTACAAAGATCTTTAGATTTTCATAACGTTGGTGTAGTTATAATTTCTCTATGAATACATTGACAGCTTTCACCTTCGCATTGGTATGCTTTATGAAGGACTGTGCAAGGATGTATGAATACACTCAGAGAAAGGACACATTTCTTGTGACAAAAGCAATATCCCGCGACAAACTAAATATCAAGTAACAGTAAATATTAACTCTGACTTACCACGACCGAACAACAAACAAATATAAGTCCAAGGGGAGCTGAGCGTCATGGCTTAATGAACTTATTACGTTTCTGTGTCATTGTATGAAGCTGACACAGAACTACAGTCCCACACATAGTATTGTATATATGTTTGTATATCACACCTAAAACTCATAGGTGACCCAATTTAACCTCAAGGCGGAATCACGGTTAGAAAATTTAAATTCGTTTCAAGATTCTTCAACATTCAAATATAGTTTTTATCTTGTCCTTTAGAAATGGAAATAATTGTCAATTTTGTAAAGGGCACATGAATTATTGCGCACATAGTTGGTGACATCATGCGACCGTAACAAGAATATACACTACGAAAATACTGAAATTTGAAATTTTGTGATAGAATCACAAAGCAGTCAAGACGAGACCAAGTCTTTGTTCCCTGTTTCAAACTGACATAGAACAACACAGATGTCCTCGCCAAGTTTAGGTGGCTTTGAATATTCACCAGACAACTCCAAGTCTGTGCGTCTTTGTGTATATAACTGACGAAGATCTATCTAGATCAATTTAAAGAAAAGACGAGCGGACTTGATGGAATGATGGTGAACACTTGCCATCTCTAAACAACAAAGCCATATATATTGGTGAACACATGCCATCTCTAAACAACAAAGCCGTATATATTTGTTGTGGACTTTTAGGTGTATCTGTGATCTTCTGTGTCAGGTTTTAAACAAAGACACAACGATTATGTGTAAAATTATGTTAAGTTCATTGTAAGGTTGGGTGATGTAGTTTTGTATGTCATACCTAACCAAAGAATGTATGTCATACCTAACCAAATAATGTATGTCATACCTAACCAAAGACTGTATGTCATACCTAACCAAAGAATGTATGTCATACCTAACCAAAGAATGTAAGTCATACCTAACCAAAGACTGTATGTCATACCTAACCAAAGACTGTATGTCATACTTAACCAAAGACTGTATGTCATACCTAACCAAAGAAACAAAACCTTAGTTCTATTGTTAGAAATCAAACTTTTCTTCAGCAAAGTAATAACGAATTACTGTCCAACTCTCCTTTGCTTTGTTTCTGGTGACACTGTTTTATTGTAGTACTTCACTTTTGATAAGCCAACATTTATGTTTACTAGGTGTTTTGTTTATATCCTGTTATTGGTTTTGTCGCATGGACTAACAATTTCCTAAAACGTTTTTGTTGTCATTTAAGTCCCTTTTATAAAGTATGCCAATGCAATGGTGAAAGTCGTCCATGTATTCATATAAAGGAAGAAATAACAAGCCCATTAAAATTATGAAAATTCTTTGAGAACTTTGCTATTTTAACTTATGAGACTGTCTATTGAGGCAGAAGTGGGTCATCTCCGAGCTTTAATCACGTTATACAGACGGCTACAATGACACGCCTCAGTGACCAAAATCAACAGCCGAAAAATCAATATGTCGGGTAAATATTATGTTTAAAGTATGCAATCCGTGAATTATGACCGTGAGATAAACGAAACAGACTGTTTTCTATGGTGTGTGAGATTTACACATGAAATAAAATCTAAACCCATTTCCTCTATGTACACTACACGTGTGTGTACGCGGTGATAGTCTATATACACCCGACAGGCAGTGTTAAACCCCCAGGTACACTTACAAACACGTACAGGGACGAAGGAGGTGTATGCTGACGGGCACTCAGATTGAAAGTATAACCACGGATTCTAAGTTATTGTAATTATGTAAATAACATTAAACCCTGTCCCAGCATGATCATACAGCCATTGTAGAGAGAAAAACCCCGACGGTGTGTCACTCAGGGCATCCTACTGCACCAGGTATGGTATTCCACACCTGGTGTCAGCTCGCGATCCATGCACAGGTAAGCTACTTGTATCTTGTTTGATTATTTCGTTTATGATTCTTTTTACCTATAAAATGTCTACTCAAGTTCAGATTACAGTGAACATTTAACATCTATATATTTAGTATTACTCCTCTATAACTACGTAGTGTTGTTCATGTACTTTCATAGTAGTACCCAAGTCCAACAATACACAACATGAGGAACTCTTATATTTGTTGTTGACATGACGTCATTTCATAGCTTAAGGTTTTTGCTGTCTGTCTTATTTAAACTGAAGAAATATTTTTAAAAGTCAGGGGACCTGAATATATCTCCACCAAGCTAAAACCTGCTTGCATACCTGTACCCTTCACCATCTCTGTTTACCTGGCTAGTTAGGGACATAGAATAACACTACGGAGTGCTTTATCACTGGAAAACCTCGCGACAGATTAAATCTTATTCAGACTTAGTTGATATCATCAGTACATAAAGGAAAAGATTGTGTTTTATAGAGTGACAAGGGTTTGGAGTAATACGTAGGTCCACAAATGTATACTGTAAATCTGTCCCGTTATATTGTAGTGTGTGAGGAAGTGACTAGGTTAGGTATCGATCCTGAACTGTATGTACGAGTTCACGCTGTGACTATAAACATTGCTGTCTAGTGGGCATGGCATGCTGTTACTACTCTTAGCTAGGCTTCGTTCTTCTGTCAAACATACATGTTAAATTGAATGATATATTGACCATAGGTTATTGCATTATTGACCACAGTTTATTGTTCGATCGACTATGGTGTGTTGTGCAATTGACCATGATTTGTTGTACATTTGACCATGGTTTGGTGCATAATTGAACCATGTGGTTACGACCATGGTGTGATGTACAATTGAACCATGTGTTTACGACCATGGTGTGATGTACAATTGAACCATGTGGTTACGACCATGGTGTGATGTACAATTGAACCATGGTTTGGTGCATAATTGAACCATGTGGTTACGACCATGGTGTGATGTACAATTGAACCATGTGTTTACGACCATGGTGTGATGTACAATTGAACCATGTGTTTACGACCATGGTGTGATGTACAATTGAACCATGTGGTTACGACCATGGTGTGATGTACAATTGAACCATGGTTTGGTGCATAATTGAACCATGTGGTTACGACCATGGTGTGATGTACAATTGAACCATGTGTTTACGACCATGGTGTGATGTACAATTGAACCATGTGGTTACGACCATGGTGTGATGTACAGTTGAAACATGTGTGTACGACCATGGTGTGATGTACAATTGAACCATGTGTTTACGACCATGGTGTGATGTACAATTGAACCATGTGGTTACGACCATGGTGTGATGTACAGTTGAACCATGTGTTTACGACCATGGTGTGATGTACAATTGACCGTATGTAATATCTTACTTGTTCACCATGTTTTAGTCTACTATTGTCTATGGAGTTGTGTTATATTGAAGTATGGTGTAATGATTGGCCACTGTTTGATGTTCTATTGATCACGTGTTCTATTGAGTGTGTGCTGTGTTTTATCAATCATGGTTTTATGTTCTATCGAACGTTGTTTAGTACTATTTTTACTATGGATATTTTCTGTAGACCATGATTTGCTGTTTTGTTGACCATAGTTAAGTGTTATATTGACCATGACGTCTATTAAGCATGTATCAGTTCTATATTAATCATGTATCAGTTTAATATTAATCATGTATCAGTTTTATATTAACCATGATTTGCTGTTTTATATTAACCATGTATCAGTTTTATATTAACCATGTATCAGTTTTATATTAACCATGTATCAGTTTTATATTAACCATGTATCAGTTTTATATTAACCATGTATCAGTTTTATATTAACCATGTATCAGTTTTATATTAACCATGTATCAGTTTTATATTAACCATGTATCAGTTTTATATTAACCATGTATCAGTTTTATATTAACCATGTATCAGTTTTATATTAACCATGTATCAGTTTTATATTAACCATGTATCAGTTTTATATTAATCATGTATCAGTTTTATATGAACCATGTATCAGTTTTTGTATACACCATAGTTTGATATTCTATTTACCATGGTTTAGTGCTCTATTGACCATGGGTTAGTGCTCTATTGACCACGGGCTAGTGTTTTATTAACCATGGTTTAGTGTTTTATTGACCATGGTTTAGTGTTTCATTGACCATGGTTTAGTGTTTCATTGACCATGGTTTAGTGTTTTATTAACCATTGTTTAGTGTTCCATTGGCCATTGTTTGGTGTTCTATTGACCATGGTTTAGTGTTCCATTAACCATGGTTGGGTGTTCTTTTGACCATGGATAAGTGTTTTATTAACCATGGTTAAGTGTTTCATTGACCATGGGTTAGTGTTTTATTAACCATGGTTTAGTGTTCTATTAACCATGGTTTAGTGTTTTATCAACCATGGTTTAGTGTTCTATTGACCATGGGTAAGTGTTTTATTAACCATGATTTAGTGTTTTATTAACTATGGTTTAGTGTTCCATTGACCATGGTTTAGTGTTCTATTAACCATGGTTTGATATTCTATTGACCATGGTTTAGTGTTCTATTGATCATGGTTTAATGTTCTACTGACCATGGGTTAGTGTTTTATGAACCACGGTTTAGTGTTCTATTAACCATGGTTTAGTGTTTTATTAACCATGGTTTAGTGTTTTATTAACCATGGTTTAGTGTTTCATTGACCATGGGTTAGTGTTTTATTAACCATGGTTTAGTGTTTCATTGACCATGGGTTAGTGTTTTATTAACCATGGTTTAGTATTCCATTGACCATGGTTTAGTGTTCTAATGACCATGGTTTGGTGTTATATCGACCACGGTTAAGCATTCTTTTGACTTGACCATATTTTGGTGTTCTATTGACCATGGTAGGTGTCCCATTGACCATTGTTTGGTGTTCCATTGACCATTGTTTGGTGTTCCATTGACCATTGTTTGGTGTTCCATTGACCATTGTTTGGTGTTCTGTTGACCATTGTTTGGTGTTCTGTTGACCATTGTTTGGTGTTCTGTTGACCATTGTTTGGTGTTCTGTTGACCATTGTTTGGTGTTCTGTTGACCATTGTTTGGTGTTCTGTTGACCATTGTTTGGTGTTCTGTTGACCATTGTTTGGTGTTCTGTTGACCATTGTTTGGTGTTCTGTTGACCATTGTTTGGTGTTCTGTTGACCATTGTTTGGTGTTCTGTTGACCATTGTTTGGTGTTCTGTTGACCATTGTTTGGTGTTCTGTTGACCATTGTTTGGTGTTCTGTTGACCATTGTTTGGTATTCTGTTGACCATTGTTTGGTGTTCTGTTGACCATTGTTTGGTGTTCCATTGACCATTTTTTAGTGATTTATTGACCAAGGTGTGTTGGCTGACGTGTAAGGTACAGGTTTAGAAATATCCTGTTCTCTGACTTTCCCCTGGAAGTACCCTAACCAATTCGGGTAGAAGTTTTCTATATACACGTATGTAAAAACTGCTTTCACGAGTGCCTTAACACTCGTCCGGTGGGTATACATCATCTTTCAGGACAAGTACGTAAAGCCCCAGTCTAGTAGGTACCTTACACCCTGTTTAACATTGACATGTGGATGACTATGTATACAGACGTCAATGCCTGTATTTGTACCTACACCTTACACTACCACTACATGTGTAGAAGAAGTGGAAGTTGTCATTGTACCCAAGTCCTCAGGAATGGGCAGAGATAGGGGGCGCCGGTGTGAGAGCGTGCATGGTAAGGGGATACTCGTCCTCGGCAAGGTCTTTTGGCTACTTATAAAACCAATACTAGACTTTTAATTCTTTTATCATCACAAATCTTTACACAGGTTAGAAATGTGTTTTCCCCTTCCAGTCATTTTTTAAATATGGGAATACTTTAGTCCAGTTAATAAGAGATAGTGGGAACTGGGTGTGTGAATGAGGCTACCATTGACAGTCCTGTGACGGGCAATACGAGTCCCAGTAGGGCTAAGTCTGATGACGAAGGGAAGGGGGCCTTTGTCAGTAATTGACTGACGCTTCCTCGTGGTCAATGGTATGCATTTGAAAGGGAAATGTTTCATGTGTTACCTGTAAATGCAGGTGCAAATAATTTAAACATTTGTTCTGAAAAGAAAGTAAATATGAATGATGAAAGTATTATGAATGACATAATAGAACGTGAGTATGAATAGAAATCAATAGAAATACCTCCCTGTATGTATTAAAACAAACCCTGACGTATATATGTATCAACATTACCGAACAGGTCTGTTCCCGTGTCTGTATAGAAATAGGCTGTAGGACGCACGATTATTGCACCTTACAATTTTAATGATATCAAAAAATCAAATTTGTTTAAAAGCCACATTAAATAATGATATGTGCATTAGCCACATATTATCTAATGGTGATAATTTTAATGCACATTTTCAATTCAAAACATTGAAAAGAAATCTCGCACATAAAAGATTGACTTCGGGATATATTTTGATTTATTTTATATAACGTGTCTGTTGTCGAGTAGTGTTGAATTTTAATTTCCTTTTGTGAACATGGGTTGGCTCTATTCCTGATCATAATGTTGTTTTAAAAGTGAGGTTTTTATGTACCTGGAAGTAATTCTGGCACGGTTTGTCTCACAAACCTGGCTATGTATTAATTCTTTGTTGTAGACTAGAGTTGTAAATCTATAACGTTATAAAAGGTTTATAGGTACCGTTCCCCCTTCACCGCATTCCTACCTATATCCCGGACACGGTTACAGTGCACTATACAGACATTAGTTATGTCGACACTCAGTACCACGTTATGAAAGGTTTATAGGAACCGTTCCCCCTTCACTCCATTCCTACCTATATCCCGGACACGGTTACAGTGTATACAGACATTAATTATGTCGACACTCAGTACCACGTTATGAAAGGTTTATAGGTACCGTTCCCCCTTCACCGCATTCCTACCTATATCCCAGACACGGTTACAGTGCACTATACAGACATTAATTATGTCGACACTCAGTAAGTACCACGTTATGAAAGGTTTATAGGTACCGTTCCCCCTTCACCGCATTCCTACCTATATCCCGGCCACGGTTACAGTGCACTATACAGACATTAGTTATGTCGACACTCAGTACCACGTTATGAAAGGTTTATAGGTACCGTTCCCCCTTCACCGCATTCCTACCTATATCCCGGACACGGTTACAGTGCACTATACAGATATTAATTATGTCGACACTCAGTACCACGTTATAAAAGGTTTATAGGTACCGTTTCCCCTTCACCGCATTCCTACCTATATCCCGGACACGGTTACAGTGCACTATACATATATTAATTATGTCGACACTCAGTACCACAACTAAATCATGAATAGACGACACGGGTATATGTTGCTGTAACCTTGTCTACTTTGTTCATTAATAGTCCTTTATACCGTATTTCTAGTGATGATGTTCTCTTGTCATTGATATGAAAATAATTTTATCTTTATTCATTGTTTTAAACACTGTGATAATTTTGGCAACATATTTACTCAGACGCAAAGCTAGTTAGACGAATCGGGAAACCGATGAGCCCTAGCTATAGGCTAGGGTGACAGTTGTATGGGGCAGTGTCATTTAGTTTTGGTATACTGTATCGATTACAAATTACAATGATACAATCACCTATGTGTGTGTGTGTGTTACTTATATCTTCAGAATGATACATGTTGCCAGCGTAATCCTGGCTGTACCCAGGATAGTTGTACGGAATGTTACTTAACTGTTATCATCTATCTAATTACCTGTGAATGTTTTTGTATTGTTCGCATCTGTAAGTGTGAAACCGACCACAGCTATTCCTCTGAGAGATCTATCTCAGTGGTGGATCATACAATATATTAAAAGAATCCATTCTTTGGTGACAGATCGTATTATTGAAGCATCAAATGTAGTATTACAACTCTTTATTACTTTTGTAGTGAGGCCCTCTCAATGATATCAAAGCTCTATATCCAATAGCAGGTATGTTCCCCAGACTAGGATAAGTGTGAGGTATCCCGCCCAGGTATTGACACTCATTAGTTCCGCCTCGTACATAAATAAGGTTTAGTGCTACATACCAGCTTTAATCCACCCTGCTGGAGTGTACGTACATTTATAACTTTACTTGGTGCGGTCATTGTTCACTTAAATCGATCTACGGATTATCACAAATCTGTTTACCAGTTATATCCCAGCGGGATTACCCACATATACCCACTGTAATATTTATATCCGTTTCGTTCCAGGTTGACGTTGTTGAAGAAGATCAGCGAGCCGTGCTAACTACTGTGCAATATTAGACTGGTGACGACGATAGGATCTTACTCTACCTATACACGTATTGTAGCCACGCCAACGTATCATATACATATCTCGTTCTAAATCCCTCTGATGATTTACACAGGTACTCCAACAACAATGGCCCGGGGCTGGGTACCAAGCGCAATGAGTCGCCTTCTCTCGTGAATTTAACATTGATTTTTGCATTGTCTCGGGTACACAGACGCCCAATCACGGAGAACAATGCTCACCCAAGGCGTGGCGGGGAGGTGGTATTAGGAACGGCCCAGGGTCAGACGAGACGAGCGATAGTGTCGTCCAGCTAGCTCTAGATTAACTTGATTAGGTCAACGTTAGAGCAATGACGATAGCACATTAACACAAGTAGTACTGTATATAGCAGGTAAAAAAACCTGCTATAGGATGTGATTATACAGTGAACGATTGTTATCGAAAAATAAACTACAAATAAGTGGACTATTACACGATATCAATAACGCATTACTCGACATAGGAACCTACATCAAGTATGTAGGTAGACGTTGTGTACTTAAATAATTCACACAGGGAAATAAGTTGTCGGTGATGGTTGAAAATGTTGGAAAGGTACGTTAACGGAACCAACACAGTAACGCATGATCTTCATTACGGATTGGATGTTGACATATTAATGGGCTGAAGTCACAATGTACCACAACACTCGGATTATTATTGCTGTGATGGCTTTTTGAAACAAGACTGTCCTCCATCGCGTGTGCGAGACACCGACAAAGCATGAACGATGTGCATACTTGACAAAATGATCCTGCAAAATTACCTACTTAGAAGTTAGTGACCATGTGATGATATCACGCAACCCTGTTCGCACGTGTCCAATATGTGGTAGTTCAGACGTGATTGACATTAACCATTGCTGACAATCGTTTCTTCTAGTTACATACGTCACGATGGGGATATTCTTCGCTGTGTTCGGTATGCTGATATACCTGATAGAGACGGGTCTCCAGCTTCACGTGTGTTGGCGTCTTTGGGAAGTCTCGTCCGTACTGGCGGGATTGAGCCTGTCCTACGTGCTCGGATCTCTTGTGATCGTGAATATCGTGTCGGCCGTTATGGTTCTCCGCACCATGGACTTCTCCGGGAAGACATGCGGCAGATGCCTTTGTGTTCTCCTCCACTCTTGTCAGCTGGGCCTGATCTGGCGCTGCCTCAAATTGCTCATTCTTTACGACGAATCCGACTGGAAGGAGTACCTGGGTTTGAGGCTCATTCATACAGCATTACAGAGTTTACCTTTTGTCGTCACTTCCGGTTACTACATGTTCACTTCTAACCTATTCGACTCCGAGTCCGTGTTTTCGTTGTTTTTGTTCCTTGTATCCAGTGCCATAGCCTTAGCAACCTTTAATCTTGGGAAGTATTTATTTGATTCCGAGGAATTCTTGGAATGGAAAGCTCGAGCTCGGAAGCCCGTTGGAATATGTTTACTAGTGTTCGGAACGTTCCTTATGCTGATATCAAGGTGTGGATCATTCATCTTGTTCATGTCGGTTTTCCATTATTGGATTTTGGTGCCTATAGGTGGCCATTTCCTTGTGTATATTCTGATAACCTCTATTTACTCGGGGTATACGAATGGTTGTGGCGTGTGGAGTCAGATAAAAAATGGCCTCACCTCATACCTGAACATATTTGACCTTGTCGAGAGGGAGTCCAGTAAGGTTAGTTGTAGGAATGTGTTTTATTACAGTGCTGTTGTCATAGAAAACGTCACAATGACAGCAGTTTGGATGGTTGCATTCGATGGAGATTATTTATTCAAATTGTGTATTGTTTCATTAATCATCGTAAGTTTTATATTTGGAGTTATTTTAAAGTCGTCAAGTTGTGGCTGTATCCATTGGGTCGATTCAGACGATCCTATATCAGTGGACACAATGGATCTAGCCTTATACATCACAAAACAGGCCATAACGTCTCCGCAGACAAATAATCACAATGCTGATCACAGATCACATGACCAGAGCTACCTTGAAAACGGCAGCCACTTTCCAGAATCTATACAAATTGAAGATGGACATCTGACAGGATATGACAATGAAGGGTTTCATAGTATATCATCGCCGAATTTAGACACTTCTTTGAAACACTCTAATAAAAAGAGTTCCAAGAAGAAGAAATCTGCAGATGATTCTTTAACTCAATCTGATAAATCTCCAAGAAAAATAGGGTTGACCGGAAGTAGTGGCGACGTGGCATCCAGCAATAGTAGAAATACCAACACACTTAATATCAGTAGCCAAAGTAACCGACAGAGTAAAAAGGGCACATTGCCTCCCGATTATCCTGACAACAGCCTGGCGTCGCCAGGGGGCACAGTGTTACCGCGGTCGTCTACCAAACACCGGAAGTCAACTAATGGAGTGCAACACATTCCGACACAGGGAACACTGTCGGATAGAGGGGCTCCGAAACAAAGAGACAATTTATTGGTTAAACAATTCTCATTAAGGAAAACAAAAGATATTCCTTTATTTCCTAATGAATGTAATGGGATCGAGGGGTCCAAAGCTTTTGGATCTCCCAAAGCCAAGCACGTTCTGAGTAACTCCGTGGAGGAGTACGACCCGGACGATTCGGAGTCGTCAGATGACTCAGAGTACATCAGCTACAGCTACTACTACGACACAGACTGGTCAACCATGCTCTCCTTCGACTCCGAGGACGCCAATACCTGGGCACAGCCTGTCTCTCTTGTCAACCTCCATTCCTTGCCAAAAGATAAATCCTCAGCCACCCAAAGTGTTCAAACCTGGCTTAGCCAACTAGAGGAGTGGGAGCCGATCATAGAGCCACCAGAGGTGGCTGTAGATGAAATGCCGGACGTGCTCGACAAGACATCCAGACAGTTACAGGACCAGTACGTTAGTTCATCTCATCACAGTGACACTTCACATCGTAGTTCTAGTGTTTACGACAGTACGTATCGACGTACACCTGTTGTAACTGGCAAAGTGCAATCGCCTCATCCTAACCGCTCCTATAGGGGCAAAACTCATCATAATAATGTGTCTAGCATTCCCGCCACAAGCTTTATCAGTCATAATTTGAACAAACCAGACAGAATTGGCCCCTCTTCAAGCGGGGCCAGCCGCCCACCCATTCCCGCTCTTCCTATGACGGGGCGAGGTACAATGGTTGACAATGGTGTGTTGTTATGGCAACATGAAGACACTGCCTCTCCAGATTGTGTACAAGAATCAATGGTGTAGTATACCTGTATATGAAAAATGCATTTTTTTTTATTAAAAAAATGAAATTATTAAAATGAAATACAAATGCAAATTTCGGTTGCTGTCTTGTGCATACAACTGTAGGGCAGACCATTTTATGATCACTGCAACTACAAAATGATTTGTTTTTACCTTGACCTTATTCGTTTTGTCATATGTCGCGTCATATTCACTGTATCTTACTTTATACTTGGATATGCGTTCTACATAATCTGAAAAGTAAGGGAAAGTTATTCTGTCCACTGCTCTCTTGCAGTACATATCCAAACCAGTATGAAAGATTGTCTGTAGACATGTTTGTTCCCAAACTACCATTAGCAACGTTCACAGAACAACCTACTTCTAAAACATAGGCACTCAACTTCCTTTTATTTCCATCAGTATTGATGTTGTACCTTTTAAATATATAATATATATATATCAATAAGTTATGTTCGCTAAAAGTCAACATTTGTAGATAAAGTAACAAGCTTACACCACCGTTATTTTGCTCTGAGTAGCAATATGTATGTGTGTATTTGGAATGAATATTAAAATCTTTAACGAAATCGAAAAAAATACCTAAATCTGCGCTGCAGGTATATATGTCAATTTTGCATTTTATATGATATTTCATTTAATAACATACTTAAGTTACCTAGAAAATTAAAACTTATATAACTTATTTAAATTATAATAATACTAAATATAAAATGGGTTTAATGTTTGAAATTGAGAGCAGTATTATTTTGGAGGGTGATGAATCAATCAAGTTTAAACATATATCTATATTTACAGCCAGTGTCTTAGTAGTTTTTTCCCGCCATTTGATACCCTTGAGAACACGGTGATATACCCGATGACCTATCAAAGCAGACGACACTATCCATTCAATCACTCAACACAGGCCTTTAACACAATCAGCGATTATTTCGGATGAATAAATCCAATCAAAATCATTTCTGATTTGATAATTTCTACAGATAATTATTTCATGTCAATAGCTTTTTAAAAAGATACAATGCGAGGTTCTCGAAGATATTGATCACTTTGACTGTTTATCTGTACTTGTAAAATCCCTGTACTATTTCCTGTTACCTGACCCCTCTCTCCCAAACAACTCAACCTAAATCCTTCTCCCATGTTACCATAAATGTCGACTGCAAAAACGGGACTTGTAAAGTCTAATCCATTTCTTCGGTTAAACAAACCCATCAATTTCAATTTATCGCACTTTTATCTTCTCCAAGTTACTACGGTCAGTAATTTCACAGTTGCACTTTTTGTAAACATCACATTGCTTTTCATTTTATTTAGATTCCCTGTCTTTCTGCTCCCAAATTATCTCTATGCATCTCCACAGTTACTAAAATGTGCAACTGTACATTGAAGACTTGTAAAATCCCTCTGTCGTTTCCTCAGGAACCCTTCGCATCTCTTAAAAGTGACCAGTTACTAGAATGGGCGAAATATAGATCAATGCAGTCCTCCACGCTCCGATCTTTATCTGGCTTAAGATATTGATAACCGTTTTCTTCGAACGTACAAATTATAATGTTATAAGGAATATGCTTTTCCATGATATTAATATGATTGATATGAATTTTCAAATTGAATTACATATACTAAATGTATGACTCGTAGAGGTTGCCGTAGACACTAATACTCACTTCATTATGGCACGTGGAAAGCTACAAACCCAGCAATAGGTTGTAATTAATATTGAACGTATATTATATTTTTAACAGTCTAGTGAATCTATGATATTATATATATATGTACATGTAGGTAAGGAGACGTTATAATAACTTTGACCTAATCATTTGGTCTTGTTGGGCAATACAGTTATTTACACGATTGGACGATACTGAACTACAATTATTTATCTTTAATCATATCGAATCTATGTTATTTTACCACTATATAAGCGTCAATAATAAATGACAATTGAACTTTTATTGTACACATTAATGTCCCTTTTCACATTGCACGCCTTTTGCATGTAGATTAGAAAATATCACACTATAAGCGACAACTTATGACATACTCAAAACAAAAATCTTTGGGATATTAACCTTTAAGAGGGATACATGTTTACCGTCCAGTTAACATATTCCAGTCAAAAGCTGGCGGACAGCACACACCACCAACTGAACCAGTGTTATCTTAAATCATTTCATTTTTTTTTTATTAAACTGTCACAACTATCTGTGTGGGATCAGGCCGCTTAACTAATTCTCGAGGCCGTAGAACTATGGGAGATAATTATAACAAATCGGGTATTTCCTGTCTTTTCTTGAGATTGTCTCAACCAAGTTTACTATTTAAAAGATCAAAGGGTTGACCTCAAATACCGATCGCGAGGGATATAGTTTTTACTGTATCCGTTCTGTCTATGATGTTTAAAAACAACTTGAGACATGTACTAGTTTTATGTAGTGTGTCTTGTGTTTATAGCGACTTTGTATATCAAATACCGACATGATCTGGAAATATGCACAAGACCGAACGAAACTTTTAAAATATATAATCAGGTAACAAAACAGACCCGGGGAAAATTCATCTATGATAAATATATTTGTTACTTTCTGTTGAAAATGCACGAACGACTACTTGTAACTTTTTTTTTTACCTGTTACTCTATTTACCTTTTACTCTATATTTAATAATCTTCATGCTGTCATTTGCCAGTTTCCGAGCCACAAAACAGTTACCTTAGAAGCGTTTTTACTGGCACGAGAAAGTATATCCCTATTATCTCGCTGATTTTATTTACTTGGAAGACTGCCAAATTGTTTTTCTCTGTAAAGACAAAAGTAATAATTGCTTTATACAATAAAGCTTCAATGCCACCAGAACAATAGGTAATACACCAGCCAGTCCAAATATAGAAAGCAATAGCTAATACATGTAGGTAACAAATACACCAGTCGAAAGTTGTATCACACTGATCCAAATACCCATTAAAATGATTATGCCATCACAAAGCTGCAATTATTTCAGTCAATAGTTGATACACTATATATAATTAATTTAACCACACCCCTGCAGGCTGGGGATCGGAAAAAGAATACACCTGCTGTTACCCATTGCATGTATCGTGGGAGGCGACTAATTCGGGAACCCCCTGCATAATTGGGGATTTGCTTTGGTGTCCTCGTTTTGGGTCACAAAAGCGACCATAATAAATCTGCTGCGCCCATTGCAATATTTGGGATCTTTATCATTCTTTCTACTTCTTACTACCTTTTATTTCCTAGCGCCTTGCTTGGCAACACCTTTTGGCTTGACTGTTGAGTGTTCGCCCAGGTGAGGAAGGCAATTGGTTCTGTCCCCAGGCCGGGACATACCAAAGTCCTTAAAAATGTTCATTGTTATTCCCTGCTTAACGTTCAGCATTAAGGGGAATGGTTACAGCTGGTTCACCCGTTGTCAGCATAATGTGACCGGGCGGAATGCTGTGATTGGTGCATTCGGCACGGCATTTCAGTGAGATATCTCTATAAAGTCGGCATTAGAACCGCGCTATCACAAGGAGGCAAGCACAACAACATATCCTGTCTCCTACATACTCACACGCAAGCACGCATACACTACACACATGGAGGCACGACCTAAAATGACCTTAGCTGTTAATAGGACGTTAAAAAAATTAAACTAGACCAAAATCAATATATCTCTTTCTCCTATATGTGCCCAATAATGATTGCAATTAGGAAATAATGAAATTAAACAGACATTGAAAAAAGTCATCATGATATCGGACACCCATACAAACATGAGTGGAACAATTTATTCTGGAAGTGAAAGCTCTTCCTCACCACATGTGGCTCCCATCATGGTTTCAAGTCGTTGATTGCCAAAGACAGACGTCATCAATCGTATATGTGTGTAACAGTTCAATGAGTTGGAACCGTAATAAATTGATCTACAGGGATGACTATATCTACGATGACACATAGTTAGGTAGAATAGGTGTGGATCGGTTTTATCGTCACAAAATAAGATAATAATCCCAGCAGATTAAGATCTCAGTAAATATATATCTGTCGTGGGAGAGAAGTCACCAAACCCATAAATAGAACAGGAGGTATTTCTCTTATTTAGCTTTAGATATTACATGTGTTTTACTATTGTATCAATTAATTAATTAAAAAGAAAAGCTTTTCAGAGGAGATCAGGTTGATTCTTAAGTCACATTCAACCTTAATATCTTTATCCAAATCACTAGGAAAAATCAAAAGTTTCTTTTCTATGTCTGGTGTTAAACGCAGTAAAGGTAAAGTCTTGATATTTTCCCATGCATGCATTGTGATCTTATCAGGCAGATAAAATCTAAGACATTTTACTGATTTAGTTAAATAGTAACCATACACATATTGACAAGTTTGTTGTATTTGGATATGCTTTCAAATCACCTTGTAGAGACCCCTTCCAGTGTGTGGGTACCACTTCACAAATTCACAGAACAACGATTGGAATTCATGTTGTAGTCGGAGTCAGGTACTGTGGTAAACTGTCCTTATTGTTCCTGCGTCGAACACGTAAATGAATAAGTAAAAATCCGTTACAGAATTCAATATTCTGCACAGAGTGAAACGAATTTCAATAACGTTTGTTCATCAAAATGATGCAATTATTGTCGACCATTGATTCGTAAGAGAGGTCGATACTATCAGGAACAACCACAAATGAGAACGGGGCCCACTATACTTATCTCCCTTGGGAAAAGGTCTGAACTCTCCAGGAGGATGCAGATGTATTTTATTTTTTATTTGCTTTAAGCCTTGCGGCTCAAAGCCATATACTTCGGACGAGACTGAACACAATCGTTACGTGAAGTTTTTCAAATTTAAAAGAAACCACACTATTGCTGTCAATTCAATAGCAAATGCTCGAATCATTGTATGATATGTTAAAGAAGGTATGATATTTTGAATAGGAGTAAGAATATAATATGAAAACAATCAATCTGCAACTAACACTTTGATGACATTGAGCAATACAAAAACAATAGACACGCTATGACACAGAAACTTTGAAAGTTATATGTGAGGTTGTACATTGATTACAATCTGATAAGTTCCTGTTTTATGACAAATTATACAATGACAAGTTACTTGCGGTGCCAACAATTATATTATATTTCATTTCAACGAGCACGGTATGAGAAATGACTCACAAATCGAAAACAAATTTCGTATGTGAAAGTGTGTGTCGTAGCTGACTTAATTGAACAAAAATCTGTGATGCACTCTGAGGTAATTTCATATCTGTGTATTCAATATTCATGACTGAGTGCACAAATTAATTACCTCTCTTTGGTTTGGTTACAGCTAGTTCAATTTGATTACTGCAAGAAGGTAGTTATTTCCTACTTCAAACGTTTGTGAAACTCGCAAAATCGAAATCAAAAACACTCTTCATTGTAAATATAATTGTTTGAAATATGCCTTGAGGGATGAATAGATAATCAATAAAAATATTTTTTTCATCTCACATGGCCAAACATCACAGGATCCTACCATGCGATATATATATACACGTGCATTTAAATGCCACCAAACTACTATTAAGTAATAACTAAATTGAGTGCGATATTTTTGTCAATAAATAGTCAAATACAACGCATATAACTTAATTGTTGGGAAAATAAGTATTGGACATTCTATAATTTCATTTACTTCTACAAGGGAAACAACTCTTCCTTCTATTCAAAATCAAAATATCGTACTTGATATATAGTATGAGGAGTATTCTCCCATATGACAAAATAATACGATTGAGGACATCAGTATTAAGAGAGGAAAAACATCGAACCCAAATATGACATAAAAAAACCTGAAATTTCCTGGAACATTTAATGTGTATATATGGCCATAGGTTTGAATCGAATAAACATAGAATAAATACGGTCATTCTTAAAAGTTGTAGCAAAACAAGAAAATATTATATACTGATTATATAAATGCCGACATTGTTTTAAGGCAATCAGATCAGTGGAACTTTTTTTTATTAGAATACCTACAGGCATCAATACTGGGACGATATACAGAGTTTACATGTAGTTTGCCTAAATTTCTTAATTATTAATGCATTACAATTTTTAAATACCTCCTTTATATATTTCAACAAAAATTAAGTAAAAAATATGAATAGGCAAAACGTTGATAAAATGACAAGCTCGTCGTTGATATGGTGTTCTGTGATTATTCAACAAAACATTATTAATTTGGAAAAGCATATCACTTTCTGCTGTAATTTGGGAATGACGAACAAAAATTGATGTGGAAAAAATCATGATGGTATTTAAGCAGTTGTCGTTTTAAAATCATCTTAACTCTTAATAATTTATCATTAGTAATATAGTAATAACAAGAATATGAATCTGGCTATCTCTTATATTACATAGAAGCCAACGTTATACAGAGTTGGAAAAGTGGTAATTGTGTTCATTGTTTGATTTACAGTGACAATTGAACGACAATCACATGAAGAAATGACACTTGTATTTCATTGTGTCTTTGATGATAAACATCTTATCTAGTGTTGCTCCAAAATGATATTTTCTGTGACCGAAACACGTTTATATGCCGCGTCTTCATTTTAATACTTTTAAAAATACTGGCTTTATAAGTCGATGCTGAACGATTCTCCAACGATAATAGTAAAACTTATAATTGAATTATTGCAATACCACCTATTTTCAAACTTAATTTAGGGTACAGTGTATTATTTAGATTCTATAGATACAGGAACATTTATAAATATTTCTGGTATATAAATCGCCATTATACAATGAGTATGCAGTTCGTAAATCTTCGCTTGTAAATGTATGTATATATAGTTGCATGAGATTTACAAGATGTCTGTTGTAAAGAGTGTAGACGTTAACAGGTAAGCGATTAATCAACTGTCACTGGAAAACGAAGTGGGATAACACCTGTCACTCATATAAATAACAATACCACAACGTCAACACGGAAAGACACGACTGGAACTAAAGGAGCAACAACAAAAAAACCCCAAAAAGACAGAAACAGTGAGGCGAATCCATGTATATTTTATTTAAGAGGAAACCGTTCCTTGATAACATGTGGCACATGCTATGATATATCCTACAGGTAAATATGTTGATCAGTAACATATTAAACCGTATTAAGCATCATAAGTTTATGTGATATGTACTAAAAATAATAACACTGTTAACGCATGACGAACTATAAATTCATTTGCAATTGATAACAAAAGAGGATCTACAAATATACATTTATTTACAATATACAATATCTATATAAGCATACTCTTTCACACTCACTAATAACTCTCACACAATTCTACATTGGACATATATATTATGATTTACTTTCATCTATAAATAGATAAATATATATATTATTTTACACCTAAATCCCTAAATCTATAATATAATGAATAGTCGTTGTAGCTTCCCACACGAACAGATCACCAAGTTCCGTTACTTTTAATTTCAATCCCGTCTTCTGGCAAACACAATCAGTAGCCAAACACTCTAGGAATGTCCTCCTGGTCAGCTGGCAGATGACATCTATGGCTGAACTGTATCTCAGCTGCTGAAGTCGCAGTTGCTGTGTCGGAGTTCAACTCCACTCAACTATTACCGGGCCTCCATACCACAGTTTGTCACATCATACTCCCGGCCTCCATAATAGAGTACTATGTCTCCATATCTAGGGAAAATATCGACACGTTCCCTCTCTGGATAATCATAGCCATAGGTATAAGTCAGTTCATAAAACTGCTGTCTCAGTGCCTCGTAGGTGGAAACATGGACAATAACACCGTCGGCAATTACGGGTTTCCATACTTTTGTCCTCAGACAAAACTGACAGGTCTCTCACTGGGAAATAAGCTACAAAATATAAATAATACTAGTAACTACATAATTCTACACTATCATGTTACATATCTATAATATACGCTTTAAACATAGTACTTATACAACATTCTGCAACATGCGTAAACACACCACGTCGCTCACTCATCTATGCTCAATCGTATATATTAATGACCACACTTACATTGATATATTATTACATTTGTATAATATAATTGTGACTTTGTTTATTATAAATAAATAAGCCCCAATGATCCTAATTCACTATCTAAACAACTACCACACAAACCCATTCGCTCTCACTGCGCTCCGTACAATTTCGCACCTGTTTACTATTTGAAAAATACCCTTTATTACACGGTCAAACATACACAGAATCAACAATATAACTCAGAAGATACACACAGATCTATCGATGATTAAAATATAACTTACCGTGAGCTGTATTTCACGCTAACCCTCCGAATACTTCACAATAACAGAAGCAGTAATGAAAACAATGGTCACGCCATTACACATGCCTTTCACACCTGTCCAAACAACTCTGCGCGTGCCCAGGTAAATATAAAGTTGGCGCGCTTTTCTTTACCCGCGAAATACAAATACCAATTACCTACCTTTCCTATTTAATACTCGATCATACTTACCGTATGGAATATAAAGTAACCTCAAATGTCGATATGTGACAAACATTCATAGTTAATAAATGTATTCTAGTAATGATAATAGTAATATCTATTAATCAATAATACTAGTTATTGTTTATACAAAGGATAAAAATAATTGTGATAATCATGATGTAATATATCAGAAATTAGCAATAATAAAAGTCATGGTTTGACAAAGCAAATATTTCTAATAATGATAATCTTGGTTCATTATAATCAATACCAATGAAAGCGAAAATCATTGTTTATTGCATATGTGTGTAACGTTTACTTTTAACGATACAAGTTGGTAGATTAGGCCTGTAGCCACGGTTTTTCATTTTAAGTAGTGGTACGGTTCATAATATTTACTTATCTCATAATGTTGGGATTTGAAATCAACCAGTACTTTTCTGACTTTTGAAATTCATATAATTAAGGGTTTTATGTACCTCCCTTTCTGTATCAATATAAGTATAAACCATCTTGGATTCCCTCTTTGTGTTGCCCCTTACATCACCGATGAGTCCTAGAAGGACAAAACAGCTGTATGATGCAGTGAAATTCATTTGCGGCATTCTTGATCTTTTATTAATGGTTAAAGGTGCACTCACCTGTGGGTGTTAACTTCATCCTCTGATATGTCAAATACTAGAAAAAATAATTATCAGGTTGAATATTAAATAATCAGTAACAAATTATATGGAATTGAAACTTGATTTGTAGACGCAGAAAGCATTGTACTGCACCATTTGTCTATACAGACTTCATGAATGATACTCTAAGTCCAATGAAAGAAAAAAAACTATATCTAAAAGTTATAAAGCCGTTTTGTAGAAATTATCGAAAAGGGAAAGGTACTTAAACACTGTTTTTATAAAGTTTCAAATTTACAACTTTAGGTTACGACAGATAATTTATATTTTAGTTCGTATTTCATGTAAATCTGACAAGAAGAAATCCCAGCTACAAAATCATTTCGGGGACTGACAGTCCAGCAGTAGAGTCAACCACCTTGTAACATAAAATAACCACGACAAGCATGAAGAAGGAATCACCTATTTGGAATTCAGTCTGTTGGTGCAAAACATCCAACAAAGAAAACGTCTAACATCCTCATATAGTCATATCGTATATTACATACTCATCAGTGGTAGTTATGTGTTTTATTTTTCAAAATTAATAGAGTCTGGCTTATGTACAGCTGTCTTGCTTCGAATCGTTATGCTAAATTGTCAATTTATGTTTCATTGATGAAACTACAACCAGTAGGTTTCCTCTCTTGTTATGATTCATACTTTCAATTTGGTAGGAAATTATACTGAACTACTATGCATATTTACAACATGATTTTCTGATGCACACTCGAGTAATAAATGTATGTATTTAAGTCAAAATCTCTACAGGTGTGACACATTTTTCTACTTAATTCATCACATTGTTTGTTATAAGGAAAATGTAGGATACAGGTTTTGAACTACTGTGACAGAAATTACATAAACTGTCTGATTTCGATTTTTTGAGAATTTCACTTTAAGTTTGAACAGTATTTGCATGCATATCTATCATTTTGTTTAAAGGTTTTTCCATAAAACTTTTTCGATTGCCAAAAAAATATTGCCATTTTTTTTCTTTTTTTTCTCTGTCCTATTTAAACAATATGGTTCTGATAAATATGCCTCACTTTGTACTTTTTATCATAGAAAGGAGACAATTACTCATATCTTAAAGGAGTGAAATGAAGTCCATGGTCTTAATATAATACATTTTAAATTGTACATTTGTACTTTAGATTACTTTCAGGTTCCTACGGAAACGGGAACTGCATCAGAAATTAAACTGGTTAAATTCGCTTAAATTTGTTGAATTAAATCGTTCATCTATACATGTTGCATATATATTTTAAAAGAATAATTTAATTTCTAAACGCTTCAACCTCCTGCTGCGGCTGGATGTTTTTATGTCACCTAGCCATATTAGTATACATTCGCTGGCTTGTGATGAAGTCATAATACAGCTTCCCAATTAGATCGTAACTCTGAAAGTCTGACAGCTGTCATCTATCCCTCTGTTTGTCTGTGGACATTTCCCGTTAGTAAGTTTATCTGCAGCTGATTTTGTCTGTATCTTGCTGTCTGTTAGGAAGCCTTAGTGTCTATTTCTCAGTGTCGATCTTTCTCTTTTCATTGTCACTTTTTTCTAGTCTCCTTTTTCTAAAATATGAATGGAACTCAGTACGTTCAGAAATTCCCCCCTTCCCGGTCCCCCCTCCCCCATCACCATTCAGGGCTATATTTGATCATATTTAAAGGACTAAAAATTGTAATCCCTAGATGAGAAAGTGGAAGGAAGACAGAACAAAAAACTAAAGAACATTTCAGAAGAAATGTGAAACTTCCGTTTATATCTAAGTTATGAACGTCCTTCAAGCTTGATGTTTGGTAATGCTGACCTGGTTCTGTTGTCTCCTACTGTAATAGGGTTCAATGGATGTCTCTACTTGGTCGGTATATCATCGGTACCTGTCATGTCGGTTTTGATATTTCATTGAGTCTATGAGTGTTGACGCTATTCTTTATTTGCTTTGTACATTGGCGCTGGGCTATATTCTGTCCTCGGTGTGGGTATATATGGTTTATTATACCATACAGGGACATCAATTATTAAATCTAAGTGGTATCACTCACGCAATGTATTCATCCAGATAAATGTCATTTAAATATTTCATATCAAAATACATGTAAATAATCTACTCTGTATTTTTGTTATATATGTCAGAACAATGCTATCCATCGGTAGGCTACATATGGAATGGTCGTTTCATAATGCAATGCCTTATACTCTGTGTTCAGATACTTTAATGGCCGGCTATTTACCTGATTTGAGTACACAAATGTGTAGCGATCACGTTGTTTTTTTAATTATAGTTCAATCGTGGTGGAACGCGTGTGCTTTGTTAGATAGAATTACAATTTTCACACAAGTTCGACTTAAATCTTTTTAGTGTATTCTGACGGGGTAAGTTTAGAATACATACATAGTACGTGTTCGTGTGTGTGTATATATATACACAATTGGTTAGCTATTGCGGGTCGAATCATAAGGGTATCGTTTCAAGGTGTGCAAGCATTTGGCATTGACAGTTCTAAAAATTGAAAAGAGACGTTTGCTATTTTTGGATGACATCCACTACAAGTCCAAAAAGACAGGGTGGATTTTACAAGCAGCGCGCTGAAAACAGGGAATATTGAAAGGACAGACGGTTATAATGTTTAAGTTTCCATTGGATTTCAAGCTTCAAATGATGTTCTCATCAGGAAGACAGTGTTACAAGGATCAGCATGGTGTTGGTACGTTAACTGAAGACAGTGGACATTAAACAGTATGTAAGTATACCAGTATACTCATGTGTTAGAAGGGTTTATGAAGGAGCTTGTATATGTATATTGATAATTAGCATGAAGGCTTTAGAGAGAGGTTTAAACTTCTTTTCTGCATATCATTTGCTATTGTGTTGACGGCCAGATGCATGTAAATTGCCTTATTGGTTTCATACATGGAAAAGCCTTCACGACAAAATCTGTAATAAAGATATATCTGCAATATTTATTAGTTTGAACTAATGCAGCAATCGTTTAAAATTAAAGTGACATATTTAAAATCTATTGTTGATTTTGAGAATTTTGGTGATCGTGTACAGTATAAAAATATATATAAACCAGTCTTTGTGTATGTTAAATAAACCGCTTTACTTCCATTTAAACCCTTAATATGATATACAAATATACTAGAGGTATTTTGAGGTCATTTAGGCACCAACTTAGTACTAATTAGAAAACTGTATACCTGTTTAATTCGCGATTCATATTGTAAGTAAATTTTGAGTAAATTAGCATTCAAATGTTTTGCACAAGTTATTCAGACATTTCGAAGTGATGAATAAACATCGTCAAGATAGTATTGCTAATTTTAGGAATCAACAATCATTGATGTAACAGTTAAGACGATATTCGCGAAATGAATATAGGCACAGTATTATATATAAGTTAGACAAAGTTATATAATAAGAGAAACATCTAAAGAGGTTAACGCGCTAGGAAGGAACTAAGAAACTCTTCTCATTTGTTTTAATATTATATATGTTATAGATAAATGCCTCTGTAACAACCTCCAAATCATTATACCAATAACTATTAAAAATATGTTTTTCCAATCAGAAATAGTCCGGGTCTTTCCACAAAACATGTTTTTCCAATCAGAAATAGTCCGGGTCTTTCAACAAAACATGTTTTTTCGAATCAGAAATAGTCCGGGTCTTTCCACAAAACATGTTTTTCCAATCAGAAATAGTCCGCGTCTTTCCACAAAACATGTTTGTCCAATCAGAAATAGTCCGGGTCTTTCCACAAAACATGTTTTTTTAATCATAAATAGTCCGGGTCTTTCCACAAAACATTTTTTTTCCAATCAGAAATAGTCCGGGTATTTCCACAAAACATGTTTAACAGCTGCTTTAAAATGTATTATCAACCAAAAGAAACCACTCCGAATGATAAATTAGAATTTTCCTTCTTTTATAGTTAACAGAAGGATTATAATGCATTTTTTTTACTATTTTTAACGGTATGAAACTAAAATGTGTTATATTCTCCTTCGTCCCTCATACGAATATAAATTATTTCATATCTATAAATCGTAAGTGAACAAACAACAAAAAGACTATAATTCTTTTATACGCTATAATTAGCTAATCAGGTATCGTTTGTTACAAGTAATTTCATGTATATCATCAGCTAAATTTGCATCACAGTCAATTCTTACCATATCAATGGAAACCTTAGGATTTTGGTCCTGCTGCTGTCTGGGTAATTGAAGGCAAAGCCCTGACTTTCCTTGGGCAGTTCTGTGCCCAGTGTCCAGCCCCGTTACAATAGTAGCACACTCCCCCGGTTCTTCCCGTGTTCGTCCCATTCGCTGCTCCGCCGAAACTGTTGCCGGCGAACCTGTTGACACCGCCTCCGACAAACTGAGGCATTCCTCCTTGGAAGAACGGTGCTGCTCCTCCCCCTCCGAAACCCTGCTGGGCCCCGGGGTTCTCCCCCATGTATCCACCAAACTGTTGAAGGCCACGAAAAAGCTGTTGTGACTCCTGTGAAGGAAACCCATATTCTCTTCGGTCTCTCTGCTGTCCCCCGCTGGTATAATTATTCTGTCCTCCCCGTGCATAGGGCTTACCCCGTGCCCTTTAACCTTACGACTTCGAATAGCCCTGGCCTCTACCTGACGTAATCGCACTGAATCCTCAGCGTCGTCAGCAATAGGATCGTCCAAATATTCACCCACGGTATCCCAGCCATGTCTATCGGCTATTTTAACAATTTTGTTCCTCTCCCCAAGGGCCGCCACACACGCTTCTAATTTTTCTGTAGCACACTGCCTGTTGCCTTCTTCTACGGNTTCGGTCTCTCTGCTGTCCCCCGCTGGTATAATTATTCTGTCCTCCCCGTGCATAGGGCTTACCCCGTGCCCTTTAACCTTACGACTTCGAATAGCCCTGGCCTCTACCTGACGTAATCGCACTGAATCCTCAGCGTCGTCAGCAATAGGATCGTCCAAATATTCACCCACGGTATCCCAGCCATGTCTATCGGCTATTTTAACAATTTTGTTCCTCTCCCCAAGGGCCGCCACACACGCTTCTAATTTTTCTGTAGCACACTGCCTGTTGCCTTCTTCTACGGGCGCCACTGCACGCTTCAATTCCACGATTCTGTCGGAATTAAACTTGACTTGTTTCTCGTTGGACTGAAACTTGTATTTAAAGTCACTTTTACTGTTTTCTGCCACCAACTCGTCATGTGCCTGAAGCTTGGCGTCAATTTCCTTAAAAATACTAAACATCTGTCTCTTTAACACGGAGTCAAGCCGTGACGAAAACAATGACAACGCATCTTCTGTGGTAAGGCTATTAGCTGAACTCTCATTGGAGACTGTTGCTTCCCTCTCGATAGGTTCCTCCTCGCTCATCATAAAAAATAATTGACGGAGCCAACGTGGAACATCCGTCTCTGTGTGTAACAAATACCTCGATGAAAACCCCCAGTTGAACCCAGGTATTTACACACCTGTACAGGTAAAGCACGGACTTCACGTGCCATTAGTTACTACAATTTACAGATCCTTCACTCACAATATAACGAAACGAAATATATTTCTTGAAATACCGCACTTCATGGAATTTTATTTGTGAACAATAAGAATGTGCATTTTAATCCTCAAATCGTTGGAACTTCTTAATACTGCATATATGTTGACAACCCTTTACACTCGTATTGTCTCTTCTTCATGTCAATTAAGAAAAACAGATTAAACAATAACTGGAAATACGGTTTAATGAAGAGATATTAGAAAAAAAGGAATATCAAAACCTTTATTTCGCAACAAGTTTACAACTTCTGTCAACTGATAACGTATCAAAACAACAGCGCTATCATGTAAAGCGTGCCAGCTACATGGTCACGGCCAGCTCGGTGACTAAAAGTCCACCACCTTAAACGTGAAAAAGTGACAAACAGGTTTTTCTTTCTGAATCATCTGGCTTAGCTTCTGTGCCATGGTGCTACTTCTTTTGATTTGGTTTTGGTGTCCGCTTGATTCCATTTAGTTTCTTTTCCAGTCAACTTTCATGTTCGATTATGTTCTTGATTTATGACGCTTTGTTACATAGATTGCTTTTTATTTTACTTCGTGTACAATATGTCGGTACGCCAATGTGTTTTTTAACAGCTTAAATGGTATGAAATAGAAAATGTAAGAATTCCATATCATTTTAAAGTCAATCATGTTCAAAATATCATAACATCGATAGAAGCAAACTTACATAAATAGACGATATATACTGACATTATTTACATGTATTCTGTTATAAAATGTTGACAATTTTGACATTAAAAATGCTAACTTTGAAATCTATAACATGTATAAAAGTAAAACAAAATATGATCAGTTGTATAAGGTAATGTTATTTTGATCTGTTATCAAAAGGCGGGATACAAATAAGGGCCTTTGAATAGCTTTCACCGATACGTTTTATTTTTTGTATATACATACCTTGGGGTTATGCCATCATGGTCATGATATAACATGAAATTAAGGTCAGCTTGGAGACCATTCCGATATATGAGGGGTAAAGTTGAGGGCCCAAAATCACAAATGGACGCTTTTTTTTCAAAACTACATGTTATTTTTATATAGTTTCTTCATTATTTTGGGGCGTAGTTGCAATACTTCTTTGTCTTTGTGAGTTGACTCTATGATGTATTAGCTGTGTTACCTTGTTCTTTGGAGTTGCACGCTATGATATATTTGCTGTGTTTTTTTGTCTTTGTGTGTTGACGCTTTGCTATTTTTTTTTTGTCCTGATGTGTTGACGCTATGGTATATTTCCTGTGTTTTTTGTCCTTGTGAGTTGACGCTATGATATATTTGAAGTGTTACTTTGTCCTTGTGAGTTGACGCTATGATATATTTGCTGTGTTATTTTGTACTTGTGAGTTGACTCTATGATATATTTGATGTGTTACCATGTCCCTGTGAGTTGAGGGGCGTAGTTTCTTCATTCTTATTTAACCCTTTTATTCATATTTAAGAACTATGTTTATTGGTACATCCCACTTTCCGAGATATTCGGCCAGAATAGAAACAAATTTATTTAAATGCTTACTTTTTGATATAACTGAAACTAAACTAAATTCGCGGAATTCCCGAATTTTCGAGATACAGTTATTTGTGAGAGATAAATTTGCTAGACATATGAATTTTTCGGTTGTTTCATTGCGAACGCACTTTAGCAATAAATCGTTCCACTACTTTCATGTGACATGCTGCGTGTAAATCTCGAGATGTAAACCAAAAGCATCCAATTAAAATTCCATGCAAATATTACAGATTGAAAATTCAACATATTGTTTACACACGCTATTTGGTTTGAACAATAATTGACTATAAGAATAGTATTGACATTACGTATCTATAACAAAGAACATTTAATGCTTTTGTGTTTATAAAGCGTCGGTGCCCCTCTTGACGTCTCCCTTTAGTGTGTGTTAATTCATTTACCGTTAAGCAAAGGCAAGAACGTCGTACAAACCTTCCTAAATTTAAGCAGCTTCTTACTTTGAGTATGAGTGTGCTATTTGTCTTTTAAATGCCTCAGTAATTCATATCGCACAAGGAAAAAGAATATTTTCAAAAGAGATAACAAACGACGACAATTAAAGTTAATCATAGTCCTCAACAACTTGAATCTCTGTAAATATGACAATGTTAGTCGTGTACTGTAAACAAAACACTGTAAATATGACAATGTTAGTCGTGTACTGTACATATGACAATGTTAGTCGTGTACTGTAAACAAAAAACTGTAAATATGACAATGTTAGTCGTGTACTGAAAACAAAACACTGTAAATATGACAATGTTATTCGTGTACTGTAAACAAAACACTGTAAATATGACGATGTTAGTCGTGTACTGTAAACAAAACACTGTAAATATGACGATGTTAGTCGTGTACTGTAAACAAAACACTGTAAATATGACGATGTTAGTCGTGTACTGTAAACAAAACACTGTAAATATGATAATGTTAGTCGTGTACTGTAAACAAAACACTGTAAATATGACGTTGTTAGTCGTGTACTGTAAACAAAACACTGTATATATGACAATGTTAGTCGTGTACTGTAAACAAAACGCTGTAAATATGACAATGTTAGTCGTGTACCGTAAATATGACAATGTTAGTCGTGTACTGTAAACAAAACACTGTAAATATGATAATGTTAGTCGTGTACTGTAAACAAAACAATGTAAATATGACAATGTTAGTCGTGTACTGAAAACAAAACACTGTAAATATGACAATGTTATTCGTGTACTGTAAACAAAACACTGTAAATATGACGTTGTTAGTCGTGTACTGTAAACAAAACACTGTATATATGACAATGTTAGTCGTGTACTGTAAACAAAACCCTGTAAATATGACAATGTTAGTCGTGTACGGTAAACAAAACACTATAAATATGACAATGTTAGTCGTGTACTGTACATATGACAATGTTAGTCGTGTACTGTAAACAAAACCTGTAAATATGACAATGTTAGTCGTGTACCGTAAATATGACAATGTTAGTCGTGTACTGAAAACAAAACACTGTAAATATGACAATGTTATTCGTGTACTGTAAACAAAACACTGTAAATATGACGATGTTAGTCGTGTACTGTAAACAAAACACTGTATATATGACAATGTTAGTCGTGTACTGTAAACACAACACTGTAAATATGTCAATGTTAGTCGTGTACTGTAAAAAAAACACTGTAAATATGACAATGTTAGTCGTGTACTGTAAACAAAACACCGCGTGTTGCCGAGGTAACAACCTGATGTGTAATTACTTTTCCATTTAAAACAACAAATTTGTATTGCATTATATATTCCAATGTTTAAAAAATTATAAACGGCTTTAACAAAATAAAATAAATACCACAAGTAACCTACTTTCCTTATAGTTGCTCACTACCTAAAGCACATTCTTTGTGTGTATTTTTTCAAATTACACAGGGATACTAAGTTTTTAGAATTGGTTAAATGCTATTTTGGAAGATTAATCTAATATCACATTAAAACAAAATAGTTGCAATACTTCTTTGTCTTTGTGAGTTGACTCTATGATGTATTGGCTTTGTTACTTTGTTCTTGTGAGTTGACGCTATACTATATTTGCTGTGTTTTTTTGTCTTTGTGTGTTGACGCTTTGCTATGTTATTTTTTTTGCCTGGTGTGTTGACGCTATGGTATATTTCCTGTGTTTTTTGTCCTTGTGAGTTGACGCTATGATATATTTGAAGTGTTACTTTGTCCTTGTGAGTTGACGCTATGATATATTTGCTGTGCTATTTTGTCCTTGTGAGTTGACGCTATGCTATATTTGATGTGTTACTTTGTCCCTGTGAGTTGACGCTATGATATATTTGCTGTGTTATTTTGTCCTTGTGAGTAGACGCTATGATATATTTGAAGTGTTACTTTGTCCTTGTGAGTTGACTCTATAATGTATTTGAAGTGTTACTTTGTCCTTGTGAGTTGACGCTATGATATATTTGCTGTGTTATTTTGTCCTTGTGAGTTGACGCTATGATATATTTGCTATGTTACTTTGTCTTTGTTAGTTGACGCTATGCTGTATTTGCAATGCTACTTTGTATTTGTGATTTGACTATGCCAAATATTTGCTATTCTATTATGTCCTTTTTTGTTGAAGCTTGAACATATTTGTTTTGCTACTTTGTTGACGCTATGCTATATTTGCTGTATTTCTTTGTCCTCGTGCGTTGACGCTTCTCTTTGCTTTTCTTTTATCTTTTTACAACATCCTGTCGTGTTGTTGATATGGTGTATCTTCTTTTTTTCCTTTCTATTTTTAGATTTGTCTTGAGTTTTGAAGGCATGGTATATGCTTTTTTATCCTGTTGTATTGATATTATATAATTTCCCATTAAGCTCAGTAAGCTTCCGTAAGTACGGAACTTTGAAAATACATTACTCACAATGGAAGTTTTGCAGACAAAGATTCCAAGCTATTGGTGTCCATTACTCAATATGTAGAGAGACACATGTACATCAAAACATCATCAGTTCGATAGGGCAGACAAAACGAATGTTTTCTTACACCACGTCTACTGCTTCTTCATTCATTGAAATGAATATCGTTTTTTACAGATCCTGTCCAATATAGCGGATGTGGCAGGAACGATGGAAAACAGTGCGTATAATGTTACCCTTTCTAATGTCACTTCCGTTTCCCAAAACAGTACTGAGGGTCCCTACGATGCGGAAGGTGCAATGAAGTTCACCGTTGCTGTGGTAACTATGTATAGTATAGGAATGGTGGGCGTACTAGTTATGGGACTACGAAACAGCAGGAAAACGAATTCTGATGTTGATGAAGAGGTGGATTACTTCATGAAAGACATCAATAAAGTTAGAATTCGTTTGGAGAAAAAAGGCAGACTAGAATCTATTAATAAACTTCTAGATTCAATGAATATAGACACACGAGTCAAAAACGTGAGTGTTGTCGGGTCAGGACTTTTACCATTTATGGCTCTTCCTGTGTTTATGAGCGATTGTTCTCGGCAACCGGAAGTGAAGAAACCACACCAGAAAATTGACTCCGACCTTGACACCGATGATGGAGCTAGTAGTAGTGATCTTGAGAACTCAATGAACAATGCCCAAGGCTGGTACCGTAGACAGGAATCGTGTCTTACCGAAAACACGATATTGGAACTGGATGAAAACGACAATAAAGAGACCGAAGAAGAAGATTCCCTGTTGAAATCAAACTGTATAGAGCTTAAAGAACTACACATCAATTGCTGACGTCAGATTGAGATAAAAAAAATATTCATATACTTGATAACATTAACAATAATTAGACAATCCTTCATCACAGTAACGAACCATTACAAAAAAATAAAGAAGGTGTGTACAAGGTGATGGCACAGTCTATCCTACTAACAAATACATGCTCTTTTAACTTATATAGACATGTATGACAGAAAGATCCACATGAGTTTCAATTGAGAGTCCGTCAAGTGGAGGTATTGTTGCTCTCGTAAAATCGTAAGATTTTCTGTTACGAGTTTAACTCAAGGAGTAAACAATGCAAGCATAAAGTTATTGTGAAAGACGTTGAATCAAGGATGGTTATGTTAACTTATGACTAAAAACACATACAACAAGGGGGATAACTCTAATTGGCTTCTTGATGTAGTGACGATGGGATTTTGTTGCGATTTCTTTCTTTCGTGTTTTTAATGAATACTAGTTCCTTCTTTATTTATGATGATTTTCGCCACCTTAATTACTTTAAAAGATGATATTATAAAAGCTTATACAAACAAGGTATACTGTACCTGGTCTATAAACATCAACATGATCGGTCGGGAATTAACACACGATAATTTATCATCAACTACTATCACAAGTTGGTACCTTGTTCCTCTCGCATCATAGCGAACATATACAAGCAAAGTATTCAGATACAATAACGTTCTGTACATGATTAAATATAGAATTCTACGATATTAAAGATTCGTTAATACTTTTCTTTGTCTCATGTTTGAAGCGATTACTTTTGCACTGCAGCTGTAGGAGAAGTTGTCTCCCCTGATCCACTTACACACTGTAGTACTTGGTGCATCCGTGACTGTTGTTTGTTATTTGATTGGTGATTTTATCATTACACGAACTGTCAGAAAAATACGAAAATGAACATTCATAACTTATGCTGCATGTTCCATTTCGATAATTGAGTTTCATTATAAATTATAAATAATCGATATACAAAATGACCTTCCGGGGTTCCCGGACCTTTCTACATGATCGTCAGGCTAACATTTCATATGAAAGACATCATTTTGTGTAGCTTCAGTGCTCAGGTAAGCTCACATTTCTTAAAAAAAATCATCTCAATGTCACACATTATTTGTGCACGAAACTCAGAGAAGTTCATTCTATTCCTTCGTGTGCACAGAATTTGTAAGTAACCTTCGATTTAGATATTAACCGTATTCTTCGGAAAAGATGGCAAAGTTAACGTAGGTATCGCCATAATTGATGATGACATTTTGTCTCATTTGTACTAAGTACTCATGACTTTCTTGTTGAATAACAATACAAAGGTATCAGTGAATTTAATGTGATCAATTGACAAATGAATCACAGAGTCAATCTAACAGCTTCATAACTGTCCATAAACATATCAATCCCTTCTCCTTGTCATTTATCACACGTCCTTGCTTAACGTTGGCATATTATATTATCTGTACAAGGTTAACACTATATTATCTGTTCAAGGTTAACATTATATTATCTGTAAAAGAATAACATTAGATTATCTGTACAAGGTTAACATTATATTATCTGTAAAAGAATAACATTACATTATCTGTACAAGGTTAACACTATATTATCTGTTCAAGGTTAACATTATATTATCTGTAAAAGAATAACATTAGATTATCTGTACAAGGTTAACATTATATTATCTGTAAAAGAATAACATTAGATTATCTGTACAAGGTTAACATTATATTATCTGTACATAATATTATCTGTACAAGGTTAACATTATATTATCTGTACAAGGTTAAAGGTATCAGTGAATTTAATGTGATCAATTGACAAATGAATCACAGAGTCAATCTAACAGCTTCATAACTGTCCATAAACATATCAATCCCTTCTCCTTGTCATTTATCACACGGCCTTGCTTAACGTTGGCATATTATATTATCTGTACAAGGTTAACACTATATTATCTGTACAAGGTTAACATTACATTATCTGTATGAGGTTAATATTATATTAACTGTACAAGGTTAAAATTATATTATCTGTACAAGGTTAACATTATATTATCTGTTCAAGGTTAACATTATATTATCTGTAAAAGAATAACATTACATTATCTGTACAAGGTTAACATTATATTATCTGTTCAAGGTTAACATTATATTATCTGTAAAAGAATAACATTAGATTATCTGTACAAGGTTAACATTATATTATCTGTAAAAGAATAACATTAGATTATCTGTACAAGGTTAACATTATATTATCTGTACAAGGTTAACATTATAGTGTCTGTCCAAGGTTAGCACTATATTATCTGTACAAGGTTAACATTATATTATCTGTACAAGGTTAACATTATATTATCTGTACAAGGTTAACATTATATTATCTGTACAAGGTTAACATTATATTATCTGTACTAGGTTAACATTATATTATCTGTACAAGGTTAACATTACATTATCTGTACAAAGTTAACATTATTTTATCTGTGCAAGGTTAAAATTATATTATCTGTACAAGGTTAACATTATATTATCTGTACATAATATTATCTGTACAAGGTTAACATTATATTATCTGTACTATGTTAACATTATATTATCTGTACAAGGTTAACATTATATTATCTGTACAAAGTTGACATTCTTTTATCTGTACAAGGTTAAAATTATATTATCTGTACAAGGTTAACATTACATTAACTGTACAAGATTAAAATTTTATTATCTGAACAAGGTTAACATTATATTATCTGTACAAGATTAAAATTATATTATCTGAACAAGGTTAAAATTATATTATCTGTACAAAGTTAACATTATTTTATCTGTACAAGGTTAACATTATATTGTCTGTACAAGGTTAACATTACATTATCTGTACAAGGTTAACATTATATTATCTGTACATAATATTAGCTGTACAAGGTTAACATTATATTATCTGTACAAAGTTAACATTACATTATCTGTACAAGGTTATCATTATATTATCTGTACAAGGTTAACATTATATCATCTGTACAATGTTAACATTATATTATCTGTACAATGTTAACATTACATTATCTGTACAAGGTTAACACTATATTATCTGTACAAGGTAAACATTATATTATCTGTACAAGGTTAACATTATATTATCTGTACAATGTTAACATTATATTATCTGTACAATGTTAACATTACATTATATGTACAAGGTTAACATAACATTATCTGTATGAGGTTAATATTATATTATCTGTACAAGGTTAAAATTATATTATCTGTACAAGGTTAACATTATATTATCTGTACAAGGTTAACATTACATTATCTGTACAAGGTTTAAATTATATTATCTGTACAATGTTAAAATTATATTATCTGTACATAATATTATCTGTACAAGGTTAACATTATATCATCTGTACAATGTTAACATTATATTATCTGTACAATGTTAACATTATATTACAAGTACAAGGTTAACACTATATTATCTGTACAAGGTTAACATTATATCATCTGTACAATGTTAACATTATATTATCTGTAGAATGTTAACATTACATTATATGTACAAGGTTAACATAACATTATCTGTATGAGGTTAATATTATATTAACTGTACAAGGTTAAAATTATATTATCTGTACAGAGTTAACATTATTTTATCTGTACAAGGTTAACATTATATTGTCTGTACAAGGTTAACATTACATTATCTGTACAAGGTTTAAATTATATTATCTGTACAATGTTAAAATTATATTATCTGTACATAATATTATCTGTACAAGGTTAACATTATATCATCTGTACAATGTTAACATTATATTATCTGTACAATGTTATCATTATATTATGTGTACAAGGTTAACATTATATTATCTGTAAAAGAATAACATTACATTATCTGTACAAGGTTAACACTATATTATCTGTACAAGGTTAACATTGAAATATCTGTACAAGGTTAACATTATATTATCTGAACAAGGTTAACATTATATTATCTGTACAAGATTAAAATTATATTATCTGAACAAGGTTAAAATTATATTATCTGTACAATGTTAACATTATATTACAAGTACAAGGTTAACACTATATTATCTGTACAAGGTTAACATTGAAATATCTGTGCAAGGTTAACATTATATTATCTGTACAAAGTTAACATTATTTTATCTGTACAAGGTTAACATTATATTGTCTGTACAAGGTTAACATTACATTATCTGTATGAGGTTAATATTATATTATCTGTACAAGGTTAAAACTATATTATCTGTACAAGGTTAACATTATATCATCTGTACAATGTTAACATTATATTATCTGTACAATGTTATCATTATATTATCTGTACAAGGCTAACATTATATTATCTGTACAAGGTTAACCTTATATTACCAGTACAAGGTTAACACTATATTATCTGTTCAAGGTTAACATTATATTATCTGGACAAGGTTATCATTATATTATCTGTACAATGTTAACATTACATTGTATGTACAAGGTTAACATAACATTATCTGTATGAGGTTAATATTATATTATCTGTACAAGGTTAAAACTATATTATCTGTACAAGGTTAACATTATATTATCTGTACAAGGTTAACATTATATTGCTAAATAAAGTCATTGTAAGCTGCGCATGTTGGCCACATTTCAGAATGATTTACGGTAACCTATCAACACCACGCTTGGATTTAAAAAGTGTCATCAATAATTATTAGCAATAAATAATAACGTCAAAAAAAATGAAAACTATCCAGGGCGACCATTTTTTTTATATAAATAACCTTATTCAATTTGATATTGAACTCCCGTAAATAAGAACGAAAGTCGATTACACCGAAAGTTTAACTTCGCAGCTGATGACAGCGATATGACAGCTGCTGCTGATGGAGCCTGAACGTGAAAGAATATGTGCTTTCCATTGTTATTGCTCACTTATCTACATGTTGAATAGAACAAACGATACGCAGAGTTTCACATCATCACTTGAACAGAACAGATCATGACGTACGATGGAAGAATTATGACCATTACCAATCACGCTGACGGCGACGCTTCGCTAGATCTTGACGTTGAAAATGTCATTCGAAGCATTACAGCTATTCCGTCTTGACGGTAGACAGAGATTTTGTTCAGAAAAAAAGTAATAAATTGCGGTGTAAACAGCTTCAAGTGATACGAAAGAGCGTCTGAAAACTGCAACTGAAAATTAATGTCTCGAGTCATCGTCAATTTCCCGAAGCCAGTGAAGGACCCCATCCTCGATATCCAGGGGTTACGCTCACTTTCGCTCTCTACACCACTGGAATATGTCATAGCTAGCTATTTGATTGGTGTCAGGTAAAAAAACCTGACCAATCACTTGGCTGATACTTGTCCTTTAAAGATTACAAAGGAGCAACGCCCGACATCAAAGTCATTTTTTACCGTTACGCGACCGCGAGATTCTTTTGATGTACATCAAAGGACCGAACTAGTCTTCTCGTCTTATCCACAAGGTGCTACACATTGAGCCTTCGATTTTGCTACGACATATTCCAGGGGTGTAGAGAGTGAAAGTGAGCGTAAACCCATACCGAACCGAACCATTCAGACACGAGCAGACGAGTTTCAGTCACTTTTTACAATGAGGTAAATATATAGTGTCATATTCAAAACAGTGCACAGGCGTTTGCGTAATTGTCAGATTGTTTTCTTATCATACTCTCAGCAATTTTTGCTTTTGATAGTACATCACATAATGTTTTAAAAATATTAAACTTGATGGTAACTTAAGTTTTGTAAATATTGTAGAAAACATATTATTACTTAGTTTTCATAATTTGCGGGAAAATTTGAGAAAAGTGGCTACCTTTCAGCTCATATATCTCAAACAGTAAGTCAAGAACTCCCTTTGATCTTTTCATATATGGAATCTACGCAAAAAATGCGAGAAAATAAGCCTAATCAGAAAAAAATGACATGGGTTTTTCAAAAAGGATGGACCCACCTTAATTCATTCCGGGAATTTCTCAAATTAAAAGCTCATTAAATCAGCATCTACAGCTGGCATTAAATAACGGTAGCTTCAAAGTGTCGTTTGAGTGAAAAGGTAGTTTTTTCTCAATTTACATAAAAGGCAAATCTAATTTAATCGCATTCATGTAAATGGAATGCAGTTTTCGTTACGGCGTTAGAAACGATAACAGTTGCTTCCCTTAGAACACTCAGTTAGTTATAAATTCCGTTGCCACAAATATACAGGTACTACTTGTGTAATGCACATCTCGGATGGGAAGTCGAAACTTCTCCTTAAATGTCCATAGTAGGGCTGCAAGAGTGTATGCTAGTTGTGTTTTGTGCTGTCTTTTGTAAACAAAAACATGTGAAAAACAAATAAAGATGTAAAAAAAAAAATCTGATGGAAAAGCAATAACATATAGAGTTAAAAAGAAAGAAAGAAATAGGTCGGAAATATTCAGATCTGTAACAGAAACGGAACAGTCCCCTTCTGTGGTCCATTTGGTGGGGGGAAAAGGGGAGGTAAACTTAAAGGTTAATAACGACAGGGTGTTGAAATGTTCTACCACGATGCTTTGCGGCAACCTGTTCGGTTTTCAGGGAGCCGAAATTCACCTTCTATTAAACCTATCTATTACATTTCACATTTATGTTGTTAGCCATTTTTTTATCATCTTCTTTTGCGAGGTGAGAAAAAGGAATATGGAACCAATCGGATTGCCTCAAAGCATCATTGGGAAAACTATACTACTTAAACACGTATCATCTGAAGAAAACAATCCTTTAAAAAACCAACATTAGTTGGATGATATCTGTTAATCGCTCTTACTAATAATAAAAAAACACCTAGTCATGTTACTTGACTCACCATATTCAAGTTCAATTTTTTTTCCTCCAGTGTCATAAAAACCACATTCGTTACACGATATGTAGTGATAACCATCCAAGGTGAGTGTAAGGTGACCTCGATTGTTACAACACTACACCGTACGCTACCCATTTTGACTGTAGTGCAATGACACAGCACTTTCCTTGTCTTTCATTATCATCGTGTTTTTTCTGCTGACATATTTATTGCTAGCACTCCCAAAATTTATTGCTAGCACTCCCAAACATAATTAAATGTATTACATACTTACTAATAAATACGGGGTTTTTGTATATGCGATACGACACAATTGCTCTTACCCATATCAACCCTCGCCGTATCACACCCCAAAAGCCGTATTAGCCCCCGCCGTATCACACTCCAAAACCCGTCTCAGCCCGCAAAACCCACACCCCTTTTGGATTTGTTTTCCTTTTTCAATATTTCAAAAGAAATAATGATCATAAGATAGTAGCTTTTATTAATAAGTATGTAATAAACAGATTAAAACATTATTTATTTCATATCATACCAAGTATCAACCCTCGACCAATATAAATCCTCGGGCCTTCGGCCCTTGGGCTGATATTGCAGTTTCGGGTTGATACTGGGTGTGATATGGAAATAGGCATGTATTATTCTCTATGTATCAGTGTATAGTAACATTGGCTAAGGTCCTTTAAGGTCAGTGGTACAGTACAGAAGAGTTTTATTTGTCTAATATCAAATCTATTTTTCACGATCGTCTACTGGGCTGTTTAGTGTTTTGGTTAAATCCACAAGTACTAAAAAAATGAAATCAGTAGGTGACGCCCCCAAACATTGGGGGTGTTTCTTGTGAATGTCTTTCTCTTTCTCTTCATTTTTTACTGTTGCCTTGTTTGGTGTCTTCTCAGCTCTTGTGGCGTCTTTCTCTTTGTTTTTGCGTCTCTTCAGTTTCTGTTGTTGTTTTTCGTATTAGTTTGGTATCTCCTCAGGTCCTGTATTCTAATTTTGGTGACGTTTTCCCTTTATGTTTTAGTATCACCTCGGTTCTTGTTGTTGCTTTCATTACTTTTGGTTTGATTTCTTCTATATTGACTTCGACTTCCGCTTTTTTTTATTGTAAACACCTAATTTCGAGGTAAGATATACTTACCGATAAACGTACCGATATACTTAAGGATTGAATCTTGCTTTGATCTATTTCATGGGGTGATGAATTGAGTTGATTCAATCCTTATATTTCAATCAACGTGTTTTTTTTCAATAATTAGAACTATTGAAGTCCATTCTGTTCGTTTGTCCCAGATTCTGCAGCTTGTGCAAATAATGTAAAAAATATAGACCGTCATTGAAGGACCATCATACAACATGATGGTGTACGCTGATAGTTCAATACAGCCAAAATATGTAGAAACAAAACACAAAACCATATTTTAAATGTCATATTTAATTTTTGTTGATGAATTCAAAAGATATCAAATTTTCTGATGCGTCATCGCGGAAGAATAATGTCTAGACGCGGTGCACAGGCTCAGCTGCGAGTCTACGGCAGCCATCTTTTTACAAGCGCAGAGTGGAGAGCCGCTAAATTTTGAGGTTTTACATCTTCTGGAATGTGAAGTTGCAGTAATTGAATGTCGAATTAAACAGGAAACCAGACGTTGCTTGAAAAGACGAAACATTTAATATGACATTTGGCTGTTCGGCTGTATTTCATATAAGACGGGACCACATGGATCTACCGCAGGGGTTCGTTAAAAATGACTGAAATACACATATGCCTTTACTGATATGGGTCACAGCACACATACACATACATTTATACACATACGCTATACTGATATGGGTCACAGCACACATACATATACATTTATATGTATATTTATGTGTGCTATGACCCCTTTCAGTTATAGCATGATATGTATATTTCAGAATTTGTAACGAACCCCTGCTTATCTACGTTGTTTTCGATTTGTACCGGGGGTTGATAGAATGGGTAGCTGGAGGGAGAATTTCTAGGGCAGTACATGACTTGTCACTACCGCTAGCAACCGTGAGCTGATAATATTTTGCTGATTGATCGTTTTTGGTTGTTTGAACAAATTCTTGTGTGGCTTCAATAAAAATGTAAAATCTCATCAAGTGGTATTCTTTGTTAAACATGTCAATAGTTATCTCCCTTCGCAAAATCATACGCCAAGCAATGTTAATCCGGTCAAATTCATCGACAAATGAAACGGGTTACAATTGGTAGTTGTATTGAGTCCAATTTGGGTAGGAATTGAAGTCTTTACCAATATACGTACCTAGATGAGACTGTGCACACTAGATAAACCAGGTGTAGTGTGAAATATACCTATTCTGTCGACGCATCTGGTTTTGCCACTGGAGTTTTGAGCTAGTTTTATTAATTCATTACATCCGATATAACGCCCTAAACTGCTAGAATTGACCACTCTAAGGTGCTTTTCAATACATTAATGTCCATTTTATAGCATCAATATAAATACAATTTGATGATTGTGCAGGAATTGCCTTATCAGGCATTCACTACCAGCCTCATGCCACCTTGCTAATAAATTATATCCTCTTTTGTGAACACCTGCGTTTGTGCTGGATATGTATTTTGTTCTAATTCAAGGGCAGTTATATTTTTCTTCCAAGGGAATGTTCTTTCCATAGCACAACTTCACTGATACTATATCAGCCGTAAATATGATAGTTCTATGATTAACCACATTTATTATAAATATGTTGGGGACAATGTACCACAACTTACATATGTACTATAGCCTTTTCCAAAATAAATTTACAAACGTATAGATATATGTATAGATACAAGATAGGCAGTCCAATGATCAACTCGAATTGTTGGAATTGTTTTGACAAGAGAAAACATTCTCTTTGAAAAATCCATGTTACCATGACTTCCGTGAGTGAACCCGAACTTTCTAACTGTCTGCCTCTAATTGTTAATTTATTTAATTATTTTTGTGTCGTCATTAAAGACACATGATAAAAAAATCATTTTCTCACCGCCAATACGAAACTATATAACAGGGATAAAAGGAAAAACTATTTCTATGCGCCAGATATCATGGAAACAATGGTAGATCTTGTAAATAATGGTATTGGTGATGTCAGGCTGTGTTTGTCGGACTTATTCATTGATATTACGTAACCAATGTTGCGGATGAAATAACCGACACATATATTTATTGTGTGTCAAAGCAGAAATGACTGCACAAGTACCACTTACACAGTTATAGTTTCAATATATCTCTCGTAACATGTCCCTTACCACGTGCTATTCTTTTTTGTCATTTGTTTGCATGTACCTGTAGTGTAAGCAGTTGTAAGTAATCTACAAGGCTACTAGCTTGTTAGAAAGGTGAGAAGGATTTGTATAAGTACACATTACTTGTTTCCTCATCATTTGATTTAAACATATTTTTATTTGCATCTAATATACAAAAGGGTTGGGCACAAGTTGTCCAACTTATGTAAAGCCCTTTCCCTATAACATATTGATATTATATATACAAGATGGCAATTTTTAAATTAATTAAGAGAGAGAGAGAAAGAGAGAGAGAGAGAGAGAGAGAGAGAGAGAGAGAGAGAGAGAGAGAGAGAGAGAGAGCATAGCTTGAAGATATTTAATTTGAGATCGTGGTAGTGATCTTCTACGACACAGACGGCACTAGTAACACTGTCCACTATTCAAAACACTCTGCTTTTCTAATTCCTCATCATGTTTGCTAATGTGATTTGTATTATTGATACCATGTATTTCATTACTTGAAAAAATACAAATTAAACCAATGAGTTTTAAGAAAAGACATTTGTATTGTTATTGTAATCTGTGTCCATTTCTTATGTTGTCAAGTTTTCGATAAAATATGTCTAAACCAAGTCGTTATCTAAAACTTTGCAACGTAACATGTAGTTTTGATATTATTTTCATGGGTATTTGTTTTTTCTTTATATACATATATTTACATTTTGCGCTGCAACCCACTATTTGAACAATACCAGCAGAAATGCATTTCATTTGAGGTTGAAATCAAAACCTCTCGGGACATATCACGTGGTTACTAATGACGTCATGGATTAACCTTGTTTAATGAGAGTCTTGTCGCCTCGTTTCAGTTAACGTGCCCCTGTGCGTGAATAATGCCCCTACGTCAAACACTCAGATGATTACGGTTAATTATTGGCGCTTAGACAGTGTGTTGAGCAGACGTCAACAAACAAAATGTCAACAAACCAGGGAGAGGAAATGCTTAATTCTCTAGCGTCTAGAATACTTGAATTGGGTGACCTCATAGATAAGGAAAATGCGGAGGTTAGGTTCGGTTGTGACGAGGACACGGAGAACTTCGTCAAAAGCACAAACACTCATAGAAAAACGGAGTCGGACGTCCGACTGATCAGATCTGTTCTTGCCTCTGTTGAAGAGTTACGAAACCTGGAAGCAATCTCCCCAGTGGATTTGGGTAATTATTTGGCCCGATTCTTTCTGAATGTGTGCAAGGCAGACGGCACACGGCGGTTCATTCACAATCAATTTTAACCCTGGGCCTACTCCTTTACAGAAAAGGAGAGTGAATGTCATAACGGACTCGGATAATGAATAAATCATGGCATTTCATCTGCAATGAATACTATAGCAGTAGTCGGACTAATAATTATTGACAGCAGCGATTTGAAACGATATTTATTCAGAATTGACTGAATATCATCTTGTAATAATCTGTTTCAGTTGACATTGTTGATTAAATTATCTAATTGTTTTTCCTGTTCACTTGATTTTTTGTTACTTGAACATATGATAAAAAGTTTATTATATGACCATTTTAATATCATATCCCTTATCAGCCCGAGAGTCCCGATATCAGCTCAGATATTACGGGCTGATATCGGGACTCTCGGGCTGATAAGGGATATGATATCACAATGGTCATATAATAACGTCTAATTATTACATACTTACTAATAAAAACTACTATAAATCTTACGATTTATTTTTATTTTTGGAATATTGAAAAACGAAAAACAATCCAAAAGGGTTGTGATATGGGTTTGGCGGGCTGAGACGGGTTTTGGAGTGTGATACGGCGGGGCTGATACGGATTTTGGGGTGTGATACGGCGAGGGCTGATATGGGTTAGAGCAATTGTGTCGTATCGCATATACAAAAAACCCGTATTTATTAGTAAGTATGTAATAAAAAGATGTATTCACGATTTTATAAAAAAATAAATGTACTTTTTGTGAAGAGTTTGTAACAATTCTTCATCCGGGCTACCATATGGCATGTTTGATTTTATTTATCATACATAAAGTAACCATGCAAATAAGGTAAGATAACGACGGGAAAGGGCAATATTAAAAAGGATCCCCTAAAACAAACATTAATGGAAGCATTCCAACCCGAGTTTAATGTATTCTAATGATCTGTAAAGAATCCTATAGGGTTTTTTAATGATACGAAAAAGAAAATCGTCTAAAGACCATTTACATTTTGTGTATCCTAATTTCATATCTATTAACAGTAATATACCATTGTCACTACGTACTCTTATCAGCCTTAGTATCACCAACATACATTTTCACGCCAATACAAAAATGACAGCCTTCTATGAATATGCTAATGTGTAATCTGATAAACAGACTTTAATGAATATTTAAAAAAGTTATCAAGATAAGTTTGTAATGGTGACCTCTAAAACTGATGATAAGAATATGTGAATATTGACAATGATAGACTGTTTGCTTAAAAATTGAACAGATTGTAGTTATCGCTCGTTCTGATCTTTTAACGTTCCCAGTATCTTACCAGATCACGACAGTTAACCATTTTACAACATTTTTGTGTAATAATAAACTATTGGCTACGATTTAGACCAAACATATTACAGGTAATTTAAACAGATATTCTCTGTGTAATGGCTGATTTCAAAGATAATTATTTTGAGGTGTGACATTATTGTGATGTAATGAAAAGATAAAAATCCAGTTATAACTTAAAAGGTTACAAAACGACAAAACAATTAATGTGACTGTAAATCACCGCCAAATCTGAGTACAATGCTAGTGCATTGCTGATGTCTGCTTGTTTTTGTACGATATGTATTCTGTATTAAGGCATCAGACTTTCCATTTGTATATTGCTATTTCTCTACAAAACATACATTCCCATTATAATTCAAATAATATTCAATTAAAGCCTTTGGCTGAGGTCGATACCTCGATTTATCAACCCGAGAAAAGATACATAACTGATGACGCAGTCCGAGGTCAATATATCTTTTCTCGGGTTGATAAATCCAGGTATTAACCGAAGTTAAAGGCTTCAATTGTTTTATTATTTTACAAAATAGTAATGTAAGCAATCTAAAGAAAAAACACAACAAAAGAGCTTCGGAAGTGGGGCCATGCATTGTTTGGAGACACGTCATAATTCTACTTTTAGAACCACCCAGTCCTTCAACAAAAATCACGCGCTCCAATTCAATATCGGTTTTCATCGGTGGACACGTGATGCACTCCTGGTCAATAACTTGTCGGGAATAATATGAAAAAATAATGAATTAATTAATAATAAATTAATTTATTATTTTGTGTTGACGTTATATCATATTAATTTATTATTTTGTGTTGACGTTATATCATATTAATTTATTATTTTGTGGTGACGTTATATTATATTAATTAATCATTTTGTGTTGACGTTATATTATATTAATTTATTATTTTGTGTTGACGTTTTATCATATTTATTATCATTTTCTGTTGACGTTATATCATATTAATTTATTATTTTGTGTTGACGTTATATCATATTAATTTATTATTTTGTGTTGACGTTATATCATATTAATTTATTATTTTCTGTTGACGTTATATCATATTAACTTATCATTTTGTGTTGACGTTATATTATATCAATTTATTATTTTGTGTTGACGCTATATTATTATTCAATAAAGCCTTTGGCTGCGGTCGAAGTTAAAGGCTACAATTGTTTTATTATTTTCAAAACAGTGATGTAAGCAATCTCAAAAACAAAAAAACAAAAAATTCGGAAGCGGGACGGTGCGTTGTTTGGAGACTCGTCATAATTCTACTTTTAGAAACACCCAGTCCTTCAACAAAAATCACGCACTCAAAGTCGATATCGATTTTTATAGGTGGACACGTGATGCACTCCTGGTCAATCACTTGTTGGGAGTAATATGAAAAAACAATAAATCAATTTATCATTTTGTGTTGACCTTATATAATATAAATTTGTCATTTTTTGTTGACGGTATATTATATAAATTCATCATTTTATGCTGACACTAAGGACACAATTCTTTCATACTAAACTGAAGCATGAAAAGAAAAAAAACAATTAAAATTTTGTTTTATTTCCAAGTTTATTTCCGAAATTAAACCTTTTATAACATTCATGTTAGTATAAATACAGAATATAACATCGGTGAATGGTAACAAAATGAATTTCATACCAATTCTAACTTAAACATAAATAGTTGTCAATCTCACACATATGATGGGATGAACAATGGTTATGTAGACTGCTACTGTCGAGTCTCGTTTACCAAGCCTGTGTATTGGGAATTTTTAAGCAATGTCCTAGACGTCCCAGGTTAGTGATGGCTGACATTGGGAACGTTTAAACAATGTCCTAGGTGTCCCAGGTTATAGGTGGCTGACCTTGGGAACGTTTAAACAATGTCCTAGATGTTCCAGATTTGTGGTGGCTTATGAACGACTATCGACAAGGACCAGGGTTAATATATAGAATAGGATTTCTTTTATACAATATCATTAATAATTTAGCACTGACGATTCAGGAACCATGGTAAAAGGGTCTGTCCCTGTTGAGCACTAATAAATAAACATTAAAATGTAAAATAACATGATTATCTATTAAATATACATCGATATCAATACAATTGAGATAGTGTTTGCAAATCTAATATTTCTCTGTAAATGTAATGGTTAATATTATGCGTTAAATTGATAACTGGAACAGATTTTCCCATAAATGGTATTTTTATATAATTAAATCTTCCTGTATATCCAAAGCAAACTTTCTTGTGTGTTTGGATCTGTGCATCTAATACCAGATATACGAGAACTTGTGTGTAACTCTGGTATAGCCACTATAAAAATACTTTCTGTTTGGTTCATTAGTCACAATTACTAAAAATATGAACATACACATAAAATGAAATGTAAAATAGTTCCTTTGTATATAAAAAATATGAAAAATGAAGTACACTACTCGTAATGTAAGCTCCAGTTCCATGACGAAAGATGGTTAAGTTTACGACTTAACGTAGTAATATATAACAAAAATACTATTACATGTAAATATATACGTATTAAATATACTTTTTTAATGCTTTGTAATTATTTAGATACCCCAAGCAAATGTGTATTAAATCTATAGGTATTGTAATAAAATCGACTTTCGTAATTTTTAAAAATAATTTTGTTTTCGGATATCTGAAATGTTTTCACCGTTTGGATCTTTACATTTTGTTGAAACACCGCTTTGCCACACACGATCTACCAATACATGTCTTGGTGTGTGACATGCCATCACCTCGTTTGATAGTTTCGAATAGCACGCTCCACGTCACGTTATATTTATAACGAAGTCTAATTAGGCCGCATATGGGAAATGAGCAAGGATATATTAAGGTCATAAGGTCATACTTTTATGAAAGTGAAGAGTACACTTGAGCACAAGAATAGAAAAGTTGTTAGTAAAAATAAACATACCGGGAAAACGTACCTAACCTGAATAACTCGACCGCACATTGATTGAAATGCGAGAATTCGTTTTGTTTAAAAGTGTGTATGTGTCACATATATATCACTGTGTCTGGCATTAGTTAGTACACTGTACATACTTTATATTCATGATGAATCAATTCCAATGTAGTAAAAGCATACATGTTCACAGTCACATGTCCACAGTCACATGTCCTATTCGCGTTCGAAAACAAATCTTACAAAACAAACAAAACTTTTGCAGATATGATGAATACGCACTAAAATGCCTATTTTTAGCAGGGAAGCATTTATGCGAAGGCAATCAAAAATACCCGTGTGTCATAAACATCGTTTGTTAATGTCGTCAAAAGTGACACATACTTTAAATAAAACCAGGACGCCTCTTATGATGTAAAGTAAGTAAAGAGTATGCATACACGTTTGTAAGGTTATCTTATATTCAGCTGTCGTAATTTGCTTTTAATTTTCTGACATCGTTCTTAATCGGTAGGAGGGTATTCTTAACATACGTGCATGTAAAAACGTAAACTTTTGAAATATGTAATGGCTTTCTTTAATGATAATGTTCTGATCGCGACGTGAACATGGCACCTTGAGCAATAATACAATTTTTCTATTACTGTATACCTTGACCTTTTCGCGCATTTTAACTCTTTCACCACTGTGGACCATAATGGACTCATCCAGATCAATGCATGGTTGAGTTTACTAAAGTTACATAGGGGTGAAAGAGTTAATCTTCATTTTTTTCGCCCTCTGCAATGGCTAAAGGGCGAATACCTCACTGGGCGAAAAGTTTCACGATATACAGTATCGTTTTCTCCCATAATCACTATTTGTTTCCCCATTCCTCAACTTTAGGCCAAACACGCGAGGAGTAAGAGGACATTTTGATAACACATGTGCATATCCACGATAGAAATAACCGGAATCATAAATTTCAAAGACAAATATGATTTCCAGACATGATTTCAAAGTAGGTTTTCAAATATTAAAATCTACATCATTTAAAAAAGAAATCCGATTTAGAAAATTATAATGACCGCCCCTCGTTGGGGAACTTCTGGATAGCCTATGGTGTGATGTAATGCTGGTGGTTTAGTACCGACAAGTTCCTTTATCGTTTTATCGAATAGCGAATTACAATAGAAACGCAACGACAGCCAGTAATGTAACTAAGACGTGCTTTGCGGATACAGATGGTGCTGCGCCGACATAGGTGTCGAAACTAGCGTAGACAACCCGTGTGCCAAGCGAAAGTGTCGGTCTAAAGTTATCCACAGTCCTGTGACCACTGGTGTCAAGTACTTCCCGGAACTTGGCGAGCTAAAAATACAAAAAAAGGCATTAATATTTGATGGTTATTACTACAGTCGTAGGAAAAACTAGCGATTTGTCTGTAAACAAGGAATGTTTTCTGCGGTAAAATATGTTTACGAAGATAAAACTTAATATCTTATCAAAGTAAATTGATGAAACTGTTCTAGGGAAGACATAAGAATCGAAATCAGATTCACGTTTTGCCGTTGTAGTTAGTTTCAAATACAGTTTGACAAATGTTTTCATGACTTGCCATCGCTTGAAAACGTTAGTGATGATAAACTGTTTTTGCCTTGTTGATTTTTTAAGTGTGCATATCTAAACGATGCACAAAATCTTCGCAAGATTAAACTGTAAATTTCATAAACTGCATCATGGCATACCTTTTCTACCTATTCAACAACATTTGCATATCCATTGGTCAAGCATATTCCAGCAACTGTTCTCTAAAACACTTCATGTTTTTGTGTCTGAGTGAGGTATAATATAAATTCATTATTTATGAAGCCATTTCATTACACAATTACTCAGTAATGCAGTGTATGCAGGAGATGATAGCCATACGTGGGCACATTTACACCTATAATACGTGTCGAAACTACATGTATTTTGTATAATTCATTAATACCTGTTCCGATGAGAGTTTGATTGTCTGTTCGAAGACTGTCCACGTGACGCTCTCGTAACAAGCTGGAGTGGTGAGACTTCCCTTGTAGCGATAGTAACGCGACATGTCCTCATTCATCAGGTGACGAATGTTAAATGAGGGGATCGTCGCTGTAGTCTCTGTAAAAAAACAACATTATTCCATCAACAGAATAACACGAAAATCATCCATAACTTAATCATAATTATTATCAAATTCTGCACCTAGCAATGTATCCCATCATGCATCGTTTCAATTAAACGTGTTGGACATAAAAAAAAAATGACAGAAATACTGGTATAACATTTGATAAAGCTGAGACTAGCTGCTCAAACACAATACACAGATATGATTTATACAATCGGTAGCGTATATCAACCAGTACAATGTTGAGGATTTTGCTGGAAGTGCCCTTTCAGTCACTTACGGCTACCTCTATGCTACATGTCTACTAGATTACTCACGAAATCAACGAAATTTATATCCCCCAAAAATAATTCATTTCACAGTAAGCTTAAAAATTCAAATAAATAAAATATTAAAGCCAAAAGACAATAAGCTCAAACAACGTAGTGGGGGCCAAACGTCAACCATCTCAAACAAAGAAGTGGGGCCAAACGTCAATTATCTCAAACAAAAAAGTAGGGGCCAAACGGCAATTATCTCAAACAAAGTAGTGGGGGCCAAACGTCAATTATCTCAAACAAAGAAGTGGGGCCAAACGTCAATTATCTCAAACAAAAAAGTAGGGGCCAAACGTCAATTATCTCAAACAAAGTAGTTGGGGATAAACGTCAATTATCTCATACAAAGAAGTGGGTCCAAACGTCAATTATCTCAAACAAAAAAGTAGGGGCCAGACGTCAATTATCTCAAACAAAGTAGTGGGGGACAAACGTCAATTATCTCAAACAAAGAAGTGGGGCCAAACGTCAATTATCTCAAAAAAAAAAGTAGGGGCCAAACGGCAATTTTCTCAAACAAAGAGGTGATGGTCAAACGTCAATTATCTCCGAAAATGAAATGGGGGCTAAACGTCAATTATCTCAAACAAAAAAGTAGAGGCCAAACGTCAATTATCTCAAACAGAAAAGTAGGGGCCAAACGTCAATCATCTCAAACAAAGAGGTGGGGGCCAAACGTCAATTATCGCAAAACTTCCAAATTTATTATTAATGCTTTTAAAATCTACTATTTTAATCCAATAATTCTTGAACTTTCGCTCCGAAAGTTATCATTGTACACTTTTACCAGCGCAGACATTTTTATAAAATATTCGTTAGCTCTCGACCAGCCAATGCTTGTGCAGAAAATGACACATGATGACACAATGGAAGGATGCCATCGGAGAGAAAGACATGTTTGATATTTACTTACTAGGATATTTGATTTTGTCTAGATGATCAATCACAGGATTGTAATTGCAGTTGTTGGTGTTTCCCACCTGTTGGACAGAAAGAGACAAAAGTTAAAACATGGTTATCAGTGACAAGATGATAGATGTAGATAAAACATATCATTCAGGGGACTTAATACAATAGACCGCACCTTTTTGTTTACATATTTTAAATCATTATTACACTGGTAACAAAAATAATCGCTGCAAACGTAGACGTAAGATAATGCTGTAAATTTGAGAAGAAGAAAAACAACGACAACGATAAAATAAAAAGATTAAGAAAAGTCTTTTTGTAAATGATAAACATTGCTTTACATATAGTACTGGTATGTTTTGCTTATCAAGGAGATTGGAGTTTGAAAGACTCACCTCAAAGAAGAAACCGAATACAGCGAGACCGTCGGACTTGTCAGCAGCGGTTCCTATGTCACCGTACTTTGTGTTGTAATGGACGAAGTGCACCTTTAACATATATGAAAGTTTCTTGACTTTTCTTGAAAGAATTGAACAAGATATTTTTTTCAAAGACATTTTCAATCAATCAGATCCTATATATTATATATAGAGAAGACATCAAAACAATTAGACTGACACAATTTAGCGCACTATTACGTCACGTATAAAATAAAATCGTCGGTTTTTGTTCGACGTTGCAATATTTTGTATAAAAATAACTATTTAGCTATCGTAGACCACACGATGCTGACCTCCATTGGATAGGACCGGCCCCTGTAAGTGTGTTCGGATCCCATAGCATTGTTTGACCCCCAGTGGAAGTGGAATTGTGCCAGCTTGAACGTCCCGGGAAGTCCACCATTCCTAGCCGTCACAGCTACGTTCCCCTCAAGATTAACTTGTACTGTTGATAAGATTGGAAGAAAAGGTTTAAAGAAATATTCAAAACTATTTGAACTTCCGAATTTACGCTCGGTTAATAAGTGAATGTGTATGTGTAATAGTGTCAGAGCACTGTAATATCGTATTAAGTGTGAGAGCACTGTGATCTTGTATTAAGTGTGAGAGCACTGTGATATCATATTAAGTGAGAGAGCACTGTAATATCGTATTAAGTGTGAGAGCACTGTGATATCGTATTAAGTGTGAAAGCACTGTGATATTGTATTAAGTGTGAGAGCACTGTAATATCGTATTAAGTGTGAGAGCACTGTAATATCGTAATAAGTGTGAGAGCACTGTGATATCGTATTAAGTGTGAGAGCACTGTAATATCGTATTAAGTGTGAGAGGACTGTAATATCTTATTAAGTGTGAGAGCACTATGATATCGTATTAAGTGTGAGAGCACTGTGATATCGTATTAAGTGTCAGAGCACTGTGATATCGTATTAAGTGTCAGAGCACTGTGATATTGTATTAAGTGTCAGAGCACTGTGATATCGTATTAAGTGACAGGGCACTGTAATATCGTATTAAGTGTGAGAGCACTGTGATATCGTATTAAGTGTCAGAGCACTGTGATATCGTATTAAGTGACAGGGCACTGTAATATCGTAATAAGTGTGAGAGCACTGTGATATCGTATTAAGTGTGAGATCACTGTGATTTCGTATTAAGTGTGAGAGCACTGTGATATCGTATTAAGTGACAGGGCACTGTAGTATCGTATTAAGTGTGAGAGCACTGTGATTTCGTATTAAGTGTGAGAGCACTTTGATATCGTAATAAGTGTCAGAGCACTGTAATATCGTAATAAGTGTGAGAGCACTGTGATATCGTATTAAGTGTGAGAGCACTTTGATATCGTATTAAGTGTGAGAGCACTATGATATCGTATTAAGTGAGAGAGCACTTTGATATCGTATTAAGTGTGAGAGCACTGTAATTTCGTATTAAGTGTGAGAGCACTGTGATATCGTATTAAGTGTGAGAGCACTATGATATCGTATTAAGTGTGAGAGCACTTTGATATCGTATTAAGTGTGAGAGCACTGTGATATCGTATTAAGTGTGAGAGCACTGTGATATCGTATTAAGTGTGAGAGCACTGTGATATCGTATAAGTGTGAGAGCACTGTGATATCGTTTTAAGTGTGAGAGCACTGTGATCTCGTATTAAGTGTGAGAGCACTGTGATCTCGTATTAAGTGACAGGGCACTGTGATATCGTATTAAGTGACAGGACACTGTGATCCCGTATTAAGTGACAGGGCACTGTGAGCTCGTATTAAGTGTGAGAGCACTGTGATATCGTATAAGTGTGAGAGCACTGTGATATCGTATTAAGTGTGAGAGCACTGTGACCTCGTATTAAGTGAAAGGGCACTGTAATATCGTATTAAGTGACAGGGCACTGTGATATCGTATTAAGTGTGAGAGCACTGTGATATCGTATTAAGTGACAGGGTACTGTGATATCGTAGTAAGTGAAAGGGCACTGTGATCTCGTATTAAGTGACAGTGCACTGTGATCTCGTATTTAAAAGACCCTTGTTAGTTATTGTCCTATCAAGCAAGTGATGATAAATTCAATGGCTACGTAATGTTTTAAAATGGCTACGTAATGTCGTAAAATACTATAGTCAGTAGGTGTAAATTTTCTGACCCCCTTGTCGGTTGTTTTATTACAACATATTGTATACATAATGTTGGTAAGTATATTACACTTTGTAGATTTACTGACCCCTGTGTCTGTCGTTGTGTATTGTATACACACAGCGTAGGTTAGTATATTACATTGTGTAGATTTACTGACCTTCCATGTAGGTTGTTTTGTATTATATATACATAATGTAGGTAAGTATATACACTGTGTAGATTTACTGACCCCTGTGTCTGTCGTTGTGTATTATATATACATATTGTAGGTAAGTCTATTACACTTTGTAGATTTACTGACCCCTGTGTCTGTCGTTGTGTATTATATATACATATTGTAGGTAAGTCTATTACACTTTGTAGATTTACTGACCCCTGTGTCTGTCGTTGTGTATTATATATACATAATGTAGGTAAGTATATTACACTTTGTAGATTTACTGACCTCCATGTAGGTTGTTTTGAAACATATATACATAGTGTAGGTAAGTATAACACTTTATAGGTTTACTGACCCCTGTGTCCGTTGTTATATATTATATATAAATAGTGTATGTAAGTATATTACACTGTGTAGATTTATTGACCCCTGTGTCTGTCGTTGTGTATTATATATACATAGTGTATGCAAGTATATTACACTTTGTAGATTTACTTACCTCCGTGTCCGTTGTTGTGTATTACATATACATAGCGAAAGTAAGTATTAAACACTATTGCCTAGATAAAACTTGCCCCCGTGTCCGTTGTTGTACAGTAGTGGCCCGTGTATGGTGCTGTTATCGTAGTTGGTCATTTCAAACATTCCAAGACTTGTTCGATATGTCATCAAAGACTTTTCCGGCAGGTCGATTGGACTCTGGCTGGTACCGCTACACAGAGAGTAGCTGTTAGACCAGTTATCAGGACCTAGTGGTGGGGGAAAACAATCAAAATGTCCCTTTAATATCAGTGAAACTATACAAACCTAAATTGAGTAACAGTTAGACGGCATATGATTCCGTAGGTAAGAAATTAATGAATGAATGTTTATACCTCAAACGTCGCCAATCATTTTTAAATAAAAAAAAATTGGCATGTCATATCACATTCTTCAGAATTGCTATGGTTTATAACGAGTGCAGCGAGCGCTTTCTTTTATCGTACGCGTGGTATAAGTAACACAAAACGAAACTACAATACTATGCGATTTTTTTTTCTTTACATCGTGCAGAACGGACTTTGAAATTTGTGACGCTCTGATTGGTTATTAATATATCAGAAGCTAAACAATCGCCGTTTTAAACATCTCTGTGGGAATAAAAAATATGTTTCAAATCGTATCTTGTTTACGTGATCTTTGCAAACGTGTTCTTCATAGTTTGAAGTGTTTCTTCCCTTAAACGGATTTAAAAATTAAAGTTATCGACGTTTTTGACGAATCAGGTTTCGCAATAAAAATGTTTGCGGTTTGAAAATCACGGGCTTCAAAATTTGTCACATTCTGATTGGTTGAAAAAGACCGGAACAGAAAACTTCACCGTAAAGCCTGCATTACCGAACGCGAGAAGATATATCCGATATAAAATTATCAACAAAAGATTGTGCCAGTCTAGTCACCTAGTACAAAGGATAACCGGTCAGACAAAGGGTTTCTTTGTTTATCAACGACAATGCTGATGAGCCGCCTGAGATACAGGACACATAATGCTGTGACCCATATATCAGCATAGCATATGGTATATTTAAGACATTTGTAACGAATTGGTCCGCTGTGGTTCAAGGTGGGAAGTCGAGGGGGATTCGAGATTCATTTATAAATAATAAGGCGGCAGGCCAATTGCTGGATGTTTGTAATGTGTTAAGAAAAATACATTGCCATACTTTTTAAATGCACAAAATGTATTTAGACGTGTTGACAAAAGGTTTCTTTTTGCAAGATATTTCATTAGTTTTGTCACTTCTTTTTAATTAAAAACAACGAAACTTACACAAAAGGACAAACACCAAGCATTCCATTAAGTCCCCCCCTTTGCATGTACAATGTCTTTTACCATTAACGTTATTATTTCTAATATTTGTTCTACCCTTTCATTGTATCTGTATCTAATGAAGGCGTTAATTGCACTTATTTTTTGTAAACAAATGATACATGGTAATAAATGATAAATGCATACTTGCCAACCTTTTGAATTTTTGTTATGGGGGAGAAGCTGTGTGCTCAAAATCAAATATTACAAAACATGAATAATTATAAAAGATGTGTATATGCCCATAGGGAAAAAACCCCACTTTAGAGTGTCAATCGTCTTTTTAGTTGGTTTCTGATGAAATCATTGAGTATCAGAATAGATAAGCAAGTTAACAGGCTAAAAATGGTCAATTCTAGCACAGACTTAGATAGCAATCTAATTCCGTGGGTAGGCCTATGAGTCAAGATGTGTTAAGGGGACGTAACTCACGAGATCTGGAAAAATAAGCTACATGTAGATCTATATTTTTCGTCAATTCACCAAGGAATTAGACTAAACCTAGGTCCATGACTTTGACTAATTTTTACATGTTTCACTTTTGAAAACGTGTGAAATAATCAGTTATAATATGAAAATGAAAAATTGATCTGGTCACAAACTCTAATTATACTATAAACTCCTGAGATACCTGGTCACAATCACTAATTATAGTTCACCGAGTTACATGTACCTAGTCACGAACAGTAACAGACGCACTACCTATTGACAACTGAGATACCTGATCACAAAAAAATATAGTTCTCTGAGATACCTTGACACGAAAACTTACCATAGACCACTGAGATACCTGGTTACAAACTCTCACTATAGACCACGTGCACTGAGATACCTGTTTACAAACACTTATCATAGACCATTGGTATTCCCTGTCACAAACACCTACATTAGACTGTTGTCGTAACACTTCCTCAGAGATCAAGTCCAGTCACTTTTGATCACTTTTTAAATATCGAGTTTGTGAGGTGTTTACATATTTGACAACTTCAAGGACGAGCACTGCTTTAATATGCTATTTTCATTCATAGCCTTACACATCGAGGTGTGAAAAATTAAGTGTATAATTTACAAAATCATATAACATGTAGTATGTCAGGTTTTGACTGTATTGTATTGGAGGTAATTTAAAAGCCTTGCAGCTCTGAACACGTCAGGTTTGTTTTCAGAAGCTGAAATCATTAATATGAATGTACGCATCCAATAAAGTGTGCTATAATCATTTGAATAACTAAAACATATCGTCTGATGTCGATTACTTTTTTGAATAATTTTAGAGATATAGTTTGAAGACGCTTCACGATCATTAGATTTCTTTACACACGTCTGCCACGCCATCGGTCATAAAAATTCAATTTATCATAACTCGGTCAATTTTTCAAATATCTGGCTGAAGTTTGGTACATATAGGTGTATCATATAGCCATATGAATAACACACAGGGGCTCGGTTTCGTGATACTTTCGGTTACTTTTTATCCGGTGTTTATACACATAAAAAATGAGGGTACTGAGTTTGTTTTGATACCCTCAATTTTTATAAGCTTTTCGAATGTGTATAAACACCGGATTCGATACAAAATGTTGCTGTTATTTACTGGTGTGTATAGGTTTAATACTAACCGAAAGTATCCTGAAAACAAGCACCTGTAGAACAACATCTTCTGATGTCGCTTACTTTATAGGCTAATTTTAGAGGTAATCACACATGCGTGGCACCACGCCGACGATCGTAAACATCTAGCTGAAGTTTAGAATATACACCAATAAAAGTCTTATGAAAAACATGTCCTCTTATGTCGCTTACTTGAGTAAGTATTTTTAAAGATATTGTGTGGCGATGCTTTCTTAACTGTGCAGGTTAGTAACCACACGTGCCACACCGCCGATCGTAAAATTCTATTCATCATCATAACTCGTTCAATTTTTCAAATATAAAATTGAAATTTGGTATAGAAGTGTAACTTTATGTACAGATTTGATGGCATGTCCCAGTCTATGTGTGCATACATCAACTGGACATTCGAACATCTTGGTAGGCAGTGAGTATTACATTTATGATTTGTGAACTTAAGCTAGAAAATGGATTTTTTTTAGCTATCAAAGTCTTTGTGTTGACCTCTTGTGAATGCCTTTTGTTCGTCATATTAACCTTTAAACCACTTCAGGTAATATTTGAAGAAAAGTTCCATGGTCAAATGCAAGCCAAATTTATGAATAACATGTGGATCTAGTCTGCCAGGGTTTTGAGGCCAAAAGAGGTCAAATTGACTAAATTTTCAACAGTCTTCTTATTCAGGCACAGAGATGCTAAAATCAATTACTCTTCATAGATGGAAAGTCCTGTAGGCCCATTTAAAATTTATGAATATTTTGCTACCTCTGGATCATTCACTTGTCCTTAGAAAGGGTTAATGTTTAGGCTAAAACAAAAACAACATGTTCTTCAGTCAACATTCCAGAGAAAAATAGGGTTGGTCAGTAAGCAGGCAATTTCATTTGATTTTTTAAATTTTCATGGATCAATATATTTAATCTTTGCGTATTGCAGAGTTATCTTCTTTTGTAAGCAGGTATTGATTGTTACGTCATTGTTTTGTGTGAGAAAATTACGTCGTTTTCTCAAAAATTGATGACGTTACTCTCGCGAACAAATGACGTAACAATCAGTACCTGCTCACAAAAACAGATAACTCTGCAATAAGAAAAGACGGAATACTTACAGGGTAATAACAAATGTATGAAAAATGAATTTCTATGCATTTCAATTGTTATTATTCTGTCAAGAATGTGGTCAGGATCCCTTGACCATAACAGTGCAAGTATTTTTTGCCGGATTATTAAAATAATCTTCATGGATACAAAGTAGGTGATAAAATGTTCCCTAAGGTCCACAGGAAAAAAATAAGGTTTGTCATGATCAGGTTATCCGAAGTTTATGTAAATCTTGTTTATGGCCTTACTGTAGTATATATGGGGAAATAACACTTTTGGGTACAAATTCAAAGTTGATTGAAATTACCATCATGTGACTAAATTTTGATGTTTTGAAAATTAAGAACCTGGCCCTTCCCTAGGGCCTGTAGAGGGCAAAATTGCTGAAATGTCAACAATATTCTTCCTAAGATCCAGATATGCTAGAATCAAACACTCTTCATGGTTGGAAAGTTCATAAGTCGCTTTATCTGAAATTGTTATTTCATTACCCCGTGTCATTCATTTCTCCACTATATCCCCTTTTTCGGAAAATTGTCAGCGATACAGACCGTATGTCAGACAATTATGTACCCACCATAAATGATATATCAATAATATATGCTGGTCACTCCCAATATGAATATCCCTCAAGGAATTCATAAAGCCTTTTTTGGATTAAGTGAACTTTTGTTCTGTTTTTGTTTGATTTTTACATCACTACAACAAATAACATAATTGCATTACAACTCAGGTCCATGTATCTCTTAAGCTTGTATAACATACGAACACTGTTGTATATGTATAATTTATGTGTTATAATTGCAATGGTCCTGTTTATATCTATCGCAGCATCTGGTTTCTGAGGATACTGGTACAGTGGTATCATGCTTTAGGTTCAAAAATGTTCACAATATAATGCTTTTTTCCATTACAATGTAAATGATTAAATTGTTTTAACATTTGGTTATTCAAAAGGAATGGATATTGCAGCCATTGCTTCTCCAATATTGGAATATTGAGAAATAGAATGCTGGTTTGGAGCTACAAAATGGGAACCATCATTATATATAATTACTTCATATTGATTTAGAATCGTCTTTCATAACTACTTAGAACTGATTTAGAATCATCTTTAAGCAAATTTTATTGTGTTTGCATGTCACCTATAGACCAGGTAAAGCTTGTAAATGAGAGATGTTGTAACATGATCAATTCTTTATTGTTTGTCCGTGTGTACTTAGAAATTACCATGCTCTTTACAGGTTATGTAAAGATTGATAGACTCATACTAACTGTGATTGCTCCTAGGGTTCAGTCACTCCAGCATGGTGACTTTATAACATTGAAATCATCACATGGTTGAAATCAGTGTCCTATAATGAAAAACACCTACTGGCAATCCATAGACAACTACCAAAATTTTCCGCAGGTCTGGTACCACAGGAATACAATCATGCTAGTCTCTTCAAGAGGTCATACATGGTCGAGATATACAACATAATAATTTATGAACTATAGTTGGAAGGTTGTTTCGAAAAAACAAATACAAGCCCAACTTATGTTTCAAAGTAAACATTGACATTTTTTACTAGTCTGGGGCATGGGGCTTGGCAATTTAGGCAAACATATAGATTTTCATGAACTGACCTCACTGTGTCGATAGGATTTGACATTTGACCTTAACTTTTGAAAACGTTGGACTGGGGCATATTTTTTTTACTATTTCATCTGGAGTAACCAGATTTAGTGTACAAGGACATCTTTTGATGGCGAAGTGAATAATGCAAGATTGTGATGTATGACTTGACCTTTGATCTTTACTTTTGAAAATATTTGTACGGGGCATATGCTTTTTCACCTGGAGTAACCAGATTTGGTGAACAAGGACATCTTGGGATGGCGGAGTGAAGTAGCTCACTATGACCTCACTGTGACCATTATGCATTCTGACATAAGTGTACTGTTTGTGTATAGAAATTCTTACCTGTGGCCATGGGGGTCTATTGATTGCCTTGCAATACTTAGCCTTGTTAATTAATATTTTCTATGCACAGTAGAACATATCTCTTTCATTTTGTCTTGAGAAATTTTGTTCTAAAGGAATCAGGCAATACATTGACAAGGGTGTTAAAAATAGTAAATAAGTAACAACAAAAAGGCCTACATGGAATATCTGACAGGTTTTCTTAATTAAAATACATTCTTTTAAACTACCATTCATTTCTTTTTCATGGAAGAATATTCAGCTCACTTATGTCCTAAGGAGGGATTCTGTTCGTTTTGTTACCCTAAAATTCTTAGCTGGGGCACCGATACACTATCATCACAAAGGTTACTGCACTATGTGCGCTCGCTTATAGGCAGTGCCTATTTCATATTAGGGTTTAATGTCCTATCAAAAGCTACGGTCATTTAAGGAAGTGAAATTCCTTCAGAGTATCACATCCTGTATAGAAAGTATAAAAAATAAATCAAATAACTTGTGGTCCTATAAACACAATTAATCAATAACATGCTATGATGCATTCAATTGACATCACTATGATGAAAACTAGTGACGTCATAATGGTGTATTCCTGTGACGTCACCATGCTGTATTTAAGTGATGTCGTGTTGCTCTCTCTGTCACGAGTTTTAAAGATATTAGTACACTGGTACATCATCAGTATAACTAGCGATGCCAGTACATCCTTATAAATCTGGGTGTGTTATAGTCTACTTGTTTTGCTATCGAGTGAGATTACCTTTAGCACCGTGATAAGTCCATGACGCTGAAATGAAATAAAAAAAATAGAAATATTAACCAGTAAATTAAAGTTGAAAGAGCTCGGGAATGCCAAGTTATAATTAATTATAAAATATGCCTTCCTTCCTTTGTTCTTAACCGGGTTTGTTCGGGTTTGGATCTGATTAAAATCTTGTTCAAATAATAAGCCAACACGTTATTTAGGGGCATTTGACACAACATGGTTATTTTACTAGAAAATGGATAACCCTAAAATATCACATTTACCATCAAATACCCTAGCCTATTATAAAGAAGATAAAATTTGGAAATGAGAAAATAATATGTAGATGGGAATTTACCATTCAGTTAAAATTAACTACTAGTATATTATGTCCATTCTAGTAAAAACAACTCTTTGAAAAGTATACACTAGGGTTCTTATAATGTATCGACCGGAATAACATAAGCTCTCAAGAGTGTATATCTGGGCCAAGTACCTCAAAAGATGATTATCCTAACCAGTGATAAGTGCAAATTTTATTTTTTTGTGTATCTTTTAAACAACTTTCCAGATATCTGATAGTTGTGAGATTTTACCTGGTATATTGACAAGATCTGTAAAGGTTGTAAAATATTGTTTACAGTGATTACGCTAAGCACTGTTTGAACAACTGGGACCAGATGTCACTTACAGGGTGTGGCCTGGTAACTGATGTACACGTTCCTCCCATTCAATGGCTGCACAGGTCGGAAGTTATCTACGGTTGACTGGTTGGCGTTGTCCATTATTGTACGGAATTTACTCATCTGCAAAAAAACAACAATGCACCACATCGTCAAAACTGAAACTAAATACAACAACTAGAACAGACGGAACATCAACACAAGGGGACAGACGGAACATCAACACAAGAGGACAGACGGAACATCAACACAAGGGGACAGACGGAACATCAACACGAGAGGACAGACGGAACATCAACACCCTAAGGGGACAGACGGAACATCAACACAAGAGGACAGACGGAACATCAACACCCTAAGGGGACAGACGGAACATCAACACAAGAGGACAGACGGGACTTCAACACAAGGGACAGACGGAACATCAACACAAGAGGACAGACGGGACTTCAACACAAGAGGACAGACGGCACATCAACACCCTAAGGGGACAGACGGAACATCAACACAAGGGGACAGACGGAACATCAACACAAGGGTACAGACGGAACATCAACACAAGGGTACAGACGGAACATCAACACAAGGGAACAGCCGGAACCTAAACCCAAGAGGACAGACGGAACATCAACACAAGCGGACAGACGGGACTTCAACACAAGGGTACAGACGGAACATCAACACAAGCGGACAGACGGGACTTCAACACAAGGGTACAGACGGAACATCAACACAAGCGGACAGACGGGACTTCAACACAAGGGTACAGACGGAACATCAACACAAGCGGACAGACGGAACATCAACACCCTAAGGGAACAGACGGAACATCAACACAAGTGGACAGACGGAACATCAACACAAGCGGACAGACGGAACATCAACACATGTGGACAGACGGAACATCAACACCCTAAGGGAACAGACGGAACATCAACACAAGCGGACAGACGGGACTTCAACACAAGGGTACAGACGGAACATCAACACAAGCGGACAGACGGGACTTCAACACAGGGGACAGACGGAACATCAACACATGTGGACAGACGGAACATCAACACCCTAAGGGAACAGACGGAACATCAACACAAGCGGACAGACGGCACATCAAAACAAGAGGACAGACGGGACTTCACCACAAGGGACAGACGGAACATCAGCACAAGGGGACAGACGGAACATAAACACAAGAGGACAGACGGAACAACAACACAAGAGGACAGACGGGACTTCAACACAAGAGGACAGACATCACATCTAAAAGAAACGTTTAACGCTTGTGGTATCTGCATGTATCAAGTCAGCATAGTGTAATATTAAATATAGGGGAAAACGTCGGTCATCAACAAAATAATGTTTAGGCTATCTTTTGTGTGGTTTCAGCTGGATAAAGAGCTTGTTTGATTGCACCTTGTCGGTATTTTTTAAAGACAAGAAGTACTGACGTCAAATTCGTAATTGACATTTTTCCACATAATCCTGTAACAATGTAGACTGTAGGAGAAGGATCTTAAACTCACCTGGAAACTTGATATAGGAATGGCTTCCTCAAAAACTGTCCATGTCACACTTTGGAAACAACCAGGAGTGGTAAGACTACCTTGGTAACGGTAAAACTTATCAAGGTTATTGCTTGGCAACAGAGTCATCAAATTGAAGGAGCTGAGCGCTTTGTCGTCCTCTGAAAAAGAAGATGATATTGTAATGACTTTCGTTTCTATTTTTTCTTTCTTCTTTTCCTCTGTATTTTATCATTAATAATTGTCATAAGTCTTTTTTATTACATGTTCTGATGTTGCTGTACATGTTACCTTAATGTGTATTGTCAGTTTATAATATTTTGATATTGAAAACAGGGTGGTCAATTTAGCAGTTTTTGTAACTTTGATTGTTACAGACAGTTTCTATATACTATATATATGATATATGTTCGTCTCTGCAACTCTATCAAAATTTATTGATATGTCTCCGTTTCCCGGAATCCATGTTGATTTGATTAAATTGCTTATAACACGTGCTTTGATTATGTTACTATGAATTTGTATATGTCACCAAAGCTGTCTACGATTGGTGCGTATTTAATTTTCTATAATTTTTTACAAGAATATGGTATATCATTTAAGTTGTCTACGACTGGTGCGTATTTAACTTACTATAATATGTTACAAGAATATGGTATGTCATTTTAGTTGTCCATGATTGGTGCGTATGTAACTTTCTATAATATGTTACCAGAATATGTTATGTCACTTTAAGTGTCTACGAATGTCGTGTATTTAACTTACTATAATATGTAATGTCACTTTAAGTGTCTACGATTGTCGTGTTTTTAACTTACTATAATATGTAATGTCACTTTAAGCGTCTACGATTGTCGTGTATTTAACTTACTATAATATGTAATGTCACTTTAAGTGTCTACGAATGTCGTGTATTTAACTTACTATAATATGTAATGTCACTTAGGCTGTCTACGATCGGTGCGTATGATGGATTATCATTTGTGGAGATCTGTAAAAAAAATTAGAACACAAAAATCAGTGACTCCATTCATTGAATATTATCGTCCATCACAAACTTTTATATACCAAATCAGAAATCACAAAACAATTATTTATTCCAAACTGTTATATTATCTGATGCGCACTGACAGTTTCAAGAGGGATATTGATGTTTTATCCAGTTTTGACACGTTAACAGGCTAATGAGTTCTAAACATTAAGTGACCGGGAACCTCTATACTTGTTATAAATCTGTATATCAAAATTAGATTTATCAGTAAATATCCTTATCGACTCCGCCTTCTTAAAATGGTTCGTATTCTGTCGATTATCTTTTATGTGCAGTCTATTTCGGAACACTTCTCTAAGTCGTTATTGGCGAGGTAAATCAACGGTTCAATCGAACGTTTGTCTTACGTCTTATCTACAACGTGATTAGCTAGCCATGTTGATTGAACCTTTACGTGAACTTAAATACATATATATTACGAGCTGACTAGCAAAGGCTTATGTTTAACCTGCAATGTTTAACGAAAATTAACATAAATTTTAATAGGTTATTAGCTGACCATCAAATAACCGTTAATCCCGTACACATGGATACTGTCCAAATAAATCAACAGCAGTCGAGGTCCGTCGTTTTCACTCAGACAAGACTGCTAACCCTGCTATCATTGACTTTATTCTAATTAAAGTACATACGCATAGTAACTAAAAATATTTCTTGAACATTTGACCACACATTAATTTTAAAGTGATAATAACACTATGGTTTTATAGTATCACTAGTATAATTTATGTGGCTTTACTTACAGTGAAGAAAGCGCCAAGGACAGCTAATCCATCGGGTTTGTCTATAGCTGTGCCGATGTCAGCGTATTTTGTGTTGTAGTGGACGATATGCACCTAGAAATGGATATAAGTGAAACGTTCATCAAGACATTGACAGAAAAGGAGGAGGGCGATTTCATTTACTTTATATAAAACAGATACCATATAGATTATACCGGAACTAACCAAAACCTAGGTCTGCCCGACCCATGCCCTCACAGTGACAGATAAATAAGCTTCTTGAGTTTCAGAGTCTTTTAACGTAAACCGTAATGACATGAGTGTTTAGAACAAAACAGAAATAACGGAAGACGAGTAACAAGTGTTACATAATTATACTCACCTCCATAGGATACGCTATACCATTCATGGTGTGCTCTGAACCCTTCGTGTCTACTGAACCCCAATGGAAATGTAACTGCGCAGCCTTGAAGGTTCCTGGCAACCCTCCCTCGGTTATTGTCACGTCTTCAATATTACCGGAAGTAATGTCGACTTGCGCTAGACGAAAGTGATGACATTGAAAATAGAACTGACAGATGACAACGAATGAAATGCAAAAAAACAAAGCTTATTAGGTAAAAATATAAATGCATATCAAAAGAGACTTCATGGTTTAGAGCTGGTGTTGATATCGGTAAGATTAAGCGCAAACTAGTAAAAATCACACATACCTCCATGACCGTTGTTGTGGAGCCTAAGAGTAAAATCGGAGAGGTCGTTGTAGTTATTGAAGCTGAATGGCTTCAGGTCAGGGTTATAATACACCGTGGAAGGTAAATCGATGGGACTCTGGGAACTCTGGCCACAGATAGGGTATGTATCATCCCAATGGCCAGGTCCTGTAATAAAGATAAGATTTTCAGGAATAAACAGCGCTGCCCCTGCTCGTCCCGACAGGAACACGCAGTGCTGTCCCCTAACAGTACGTACAGTAATTATACTACACAGTGCTGCTTCCTACTCTTACTCAAGGGAATTATACTTAGCACAGTGCTGCCCCTACTGGTCCCAAAAGGTATACACAGTGCTGCCCCCTACCAATACTTACAGTAACTATACTACACAGTGCTGCCCCCTACCAATACTTACCGTAACTATACTACACAGTGCTGCCCCCAACCAATACTTACAGTAATTATACTACACAGTGCTGCCCCCTACCAATACTTACAGTAATTATACTACACAGTGCTGGTCCCTACCAATACTTACAGTAATTATACTACACAGTGCTGGTCCCTACCAATACTTACAGTAATTATACTACACAGTGCTGCCCCCAACCAATACTTACCGTAACTATACTACACAGTGTTCCCCCTTACCAATACTTACCGTAACTATACTACACAGTGCTGCCCCCTACCAATCCTTGCAGTAACTATACTACAAATTGCTGCTTCCTACTCTTACTCAAGAGAATTATACAACACCATTCTGTCCCTACTGGTCCAAAATTTAACCCACAGTGCTGCCACTACTCGTCTTAACAGGAATACACAGTGCTGCCCCCTACCAATACTTACAGTAACTATACTACAAAGTGCTGCTTCCTACTCTTACTCAAGGGAATTATACAACACCATTCTGCCCCTACTGGTCCAAAAAGGAACACACAGTGCTGCCACTACTCGTCTTAACAGGAATACACAGTGCTGCCCCCTACCAGTACTTACAGTAACTATACTACACAGTGCTGCTCCCTACTCTTACTCATGGGAATTATACTAAACGCAGTGCTGTTCCTACTCGGCCCCAAAAGGAATACACAGTGCTGTCCCCAACCAGTACTTACAGTAACTATACTACACAGTGCTGCCCACAACCAGTACTTACAGTAAATATACTACACAGTGCTGCCCCCTACCAGTACTTACAGTAACTATACTACACAGTGCTGCTCCCTACTCTTACTCATTTTCCTACTGGTCCCAAAAGGAATACACAGTGCTGTCCCCTCCCAGTACTTACAGTAATTATATAACACAATGCTGCCCTCTCTATGTACGATTTTCATTAAAATGTGATGGTTCGTTTTAACAAAACATTGCCAAAGTCATACTGCGGAGAAAACCCCCAGAATATAACGAAGTGTATTTGATTTATATACAACGAACCCATACACCTATATGACCTTCTACGATAAGATTTAAAAGGTTTGAAAAAACAACAGAGATGAACTCCTGTAGAATTCGACATCAATATAAAGAGTTACTTCTCTTTAATGTATATATATAACACGTTTAGCATTGCAAAAATAAACAACCCTACACATGCAGAAACGATGAAACATTTCTCTATTTCTATTAAGGATTGCATTGGGTTTCTTAACATTGCATTGGATTTGCAAATACTACACAAATTTGTTAGGTTAATATCCCTTTAAAAAGCTCACTAAACAGCCGTCGTCATAGTGACGCGAGTAGGGTCTGAATCTACTCTTACTTACCATGAGTGCCTGTGTAAGACCAATCTGAAAAGAGGATAGAGTTCATTAGTTTTTATTCCAGTAAACTATTTTGTGGGCTACATTTGTTGCGGTTGTTCAGGGTCACGTGCAATGTAGGATTAGAGGCACATATTCCGTCTTTTCGTATTGTAGAGTTATCTGCTCTTGTGAGCAGGTATTGATTGTTACGTCATTTGTTTGTGAGAGAAACGTCATGACATTTTGAGAAAACGACGTAATTTTCTCACCCAAACTAATGACGTAACAATCAATACCTGCTCTCAAGAGCAGATAACTCTGCAATACGAAAAGACGAAATACATGTATGATGGTGATTTCCATATAAAAGTTTGCATCATAATGTATGAGAAAATACACGAGTAAAATCAATTTGCTTTACTTCTCATTAAGCTTACATATCAATTGAAGCATTTCTAATGTTAAGTTGATAATTTTTACCATAACTTTTAAAATGTGTTTGCCTTTATCACTTCGAAATCAGAAGAATCCAAAGTTACCATCTAAGTTAAAAACTTACAGGGTATACTTGTCAGACTTAAAAATAAATAAAAACTAGAAAAGAAATAAGTCTAGCTGTTCAAAGAATGGTAATCTTAACGAGGCAGTAACGAGCAGATTATTCAAAATGATGCATGTACATCTGAGAAATATTTTTAAACTGAACAAATATTGTTTTGTTAAGAATCTTCGTTTAATCTTTAACAAAAAAATTCTTAGATTAAAATGATAACAGCAGCAGTTCAAAACAGAAACACGTGATGACAATATTCTGACTATACGATGTCAACTTAGATCAACCTTAGCTAAAGATACTCCATTGTTTTGTGGACCATCATTACACTTTGTTATATAAACATACTTAAAACAGGAAGTAGCCTGTAACGTGTCTCCATTAGTCACACTGTTAGTACTAAACAACAAAGGAGCACTGCATTAACTCATTGTAATGATAAAATCTAAAAAAAGATATCTTTATTGCAATGACATTGTGAAGTTAATCTTAACTCGGTCATGCAAAACATGTACACGTTTGTTATCAACAGGATTTAAAATTAATGGGTTCAGATTGTGTAGATGATAAAAACAAGTTGTTGATTAACCCGATACATATCACCTGTTATAGTCACAGCCAGTAACGACATAACTTACAAAATTATAGCAAGACATGGTATTAAAAAGTGCATATGCATAAATCACATAAAATAAAAACTTCCTATTAACACATCTTACAATCTCACTTTTCTTGGATCTTATTTGTTATATTTCTAATATTTCTCTAGCTATTGCCAATACCCCTTCCACTAAAAAGCGAAGGGTATCAATTTTGTTCATGAAAATAAAATTTGGTTATCAAAAAGATAATCGCGTATTAGGCGACAAACGTGGGGAACGCAATTTTATTAGTGATTTGCCGTTTCACCATTTTTTTACCTTTGCCATATTAATGATACTTACGAGCTGATGCTAACATTGATTTTATCATTTGACTTATGATTGCGACAATTGTTATTTTCCTGTTCATTTATGAAGATGTGACATTATTCGACCAAGGTTAACATAACAACTAGTAGACGCTTGCGCTTCTGGAACACCTTGTCTTATCCTCCTTGTATCTTTTAAACTGTCTCTATATACATCATTTATTTGTTTGTTTAAATATATATGCTCTAGTTTCTTCGATTTTGATATGATGTAAGTAGTAACTACCCTCTCGGCTTCACTAGCCTAAATCTTCGTTTTTTAGTCATTAGGTTAAATTTTCTTAATTTCAATATTTTGTCGTAACATGTTATTATTCCGTGTGATTTTGTTATGTATCGTGATAAATGTGCGAATGGCTTTGAAACTTTCACATTATGTTGTATACACTGTTGCAGTTTCTTTCTCGCCCCATATACTGATTTTTTGTGTAATTCGTTTTATACAAACTTGCGTTCCTTATTTTCTGACTCCCTATATAATATCACTGGCGCATAGTTTTGATTTATAGACAATACGGGCGGGCCCATATTGGTCGTATAGTAAGATATGTAAACTACCTGTGTACCGTTACTAATTCATTGGAGGTTCACACAAATAAAAAGTATGCAAATTGTTGAAATACGACACAGTTAAACATACTGTTTTTGAACCCATTTGTTCAAGGTCGATACCTTTGATCGTTTAGTTTTGGCGTGGTCTAATATCTCCGGACCATCATACTGTGCTCCTGTCCCGTAGAGTTTAATGTAGAGATCGTCTAACACGGTGTTTAATTAGCATGTGTACACTTAAACAACTGATAGTATTGCGCTGTATAGGTTCCATGATTTATAAGTTAAACACATCATGTTTTAAGTGGTAAAGATATGAATCTTTCAAAAATGAAGAATTTAATAATGCTATTTTCAGCTCTTTAAAGATACCGTCTTTAACATGCAATACTATATTCAAGTCTGTTAAAATACTGTGACCTTTAATGGGTTAACATTTTATTACAGCAAAAATAAATTCATTTTGATTATTTAGTTCCTTCAATTAAACGTTATAAATGTCTAAAGATACTGAGATTTTACCGGGTGTCCTTTTATATCGTAAGTGATCCTTGTATTTACATAATGTTATGACTCAAGTTTCTACTGCTGTGAACAACGACATTTACAACGAGAACATTTACTTCAATGTAGTTCGAACCATGCGAATGTCTTTTTGTCGTTCGTTGTAGATTATTTAAGTGAAAACCAGATGCCAATTCAGTTTAGCGAAGGTTCTGACGTTTTTATCTTATGTTTAAGCAAACTCTATTGTTTCTTATACTTACTACAATAATTATTACTCTGCAACACCATACTTTGACAAAAACCTTTTGAAATGACAAGGTCCAAAATCTAAGGCCTTCGCTTTCGATAAACCAATCAGCTCTGTACACTTATATTTTCCCTGAAGATTTGGAAAGCTCACAGTTTACAATTAGATTGGTTTCAGATATAGAAATAAAATCCGACTAATCGCTAGGCTTATACCTGATGAGCTACCTAAAGGCGATCAATGTGATATTCACGTCGCCACCTGATTCTTTTGATGTCGTTGAAAGAAGATCAAAGATGTGCAGGGACCCGTATCAGGTAGTCGTATCATCTACAAGATGGCGAGTACTTATCCCTCCATTTTGTCATGACATATTTTATTGCTGATGAGAACACAGATATATCGAAAACGAAATATTTGTATTCCAAAGATGTAGAGGGCCTTGCTTTTGTGATTCTGATAAAAGAAAATATTCAACACAATACATGCTACATGGCTAACAACACATATAGTCGTCTCGTCGTGTGCTGTCAATGAAGAGAGCAGAAGGTATGTGGAAGGTATCAATATAAAGTGTGTAATTATATTCAATAAATTGTACAATTAACAACTTACTTGTTATGTTAAAAATAAATACAATTTACCTCTCTGTTAGGATGTATATAAAAAAGAGAACATGGACAATTATCTTAAATGTATCAGATTTGGATAAATGTTTAATCACAACGCAATGTAGTGAAAATCGTTTACTTTCTTGATATGCCATGTGGTTTACTGATGTATCACGTGGTTAACTGATTTGTCGCGTGATCAAATCAGTAGTTTTAAGGGACAAATCAAAATCCGTATCTAAATATGGAATATTATTGTGACTACATAATATATATACATATGAGTTTGTCTGATTGTTTGTTATACAGTTATCAGTGTGCACTTAGTTTATTCCATAGAACTACAAAGTTAAAGATAATAAAATCACAATAAAATGCACCCATTTGTATCATCACTAGTACTGTAGCTATAATGTTTTGCGGTAATTTTCAATATTAAAATATCTCTCTGCATCGGTGTACATCAAGTATATATCTGACGGTGATATTTATTTGTGTTTAAGATGGCTTGACTTTGCACATACAATCTGTTACCTTTGTTACGCCAGTTGTATAATCAAAAATATAAAAGTAGAACGTGAACTACTGTGAATTTCTTCGACGAATTTTCCAAAATACAATAATACTCAATGTGATAAAAATATTAACTGTATATTAAATGACATGGAACTAAGTGTATAGTGTGAACATACTTGATGACGAAATAAGAAATCAAATCTTCGAGATATCGTAAAGTAACAATAACATTCACCCTCCCAAAAAACAACTAGAGAGACCATGAGATAGTGAAGGGTAAACATTTCTCACTACACCAAAGGCACTTTTAACGAAGACTCTTACAAATAACTAACTATGGAATTAAAGTGTGAACTCTTCAGAGATCTAAATCTGCAATCTCAGCGTTTTCTATTATAATTGACCATCACTTATGTCCTGTACAATCTAGCGAACGCTATCTGTCTCATTAGAGCTGCAAGAATGACCACTGTGAATACATGGTCAGTCGGGAAGAGGGAAGAGCGGACAGACAAAATGAGACCTCACATGAAATGACCTTTAAGGAGAATAAGTATTTCGTTGACCCGATCAGTTGAAAATGTGGAACTTGGTCTTGAATCGCCTTAAGCCTAAACATTTAAGAAGGATCAACTATGCTTACATTGGGATCAATTATGTATATATTACAACTTAAGTATACTAACGATTAAAGAAAATCATACTCTGGCCTGTGTACCTAAACTTAACGCATGGGCTTTGACCTCTCAACACTTTTGATGTCGTACATATCAAAATATTATCTTTTGTACTTGTATAGTTCTATTTCTTGTTCCTTGATGGATACTAGCCTTCGTTCAGGTGTGAAGAGCGATACGAAAAAATATATTAACGTATGTCGATTTTTTATAACGTGTATTCAATTGCTAATGAGCTGCACTTGAAACGCCATACTCTGTGAGGATACTGAACAAACGGGGCATCTAGATATAAACTGCCGTCACCTGCCATAAAAAATTGTTTACACAGATATTTTATATATTTTACCATTAGCTAAACTGTTTAATCACATATACTATCCCCAGGTTATTTTTAGTGGAAGCGTTATTTTTGTGGTTTTCGACGAACAAGGAATTCTAGTCATATGGTATTACACACAAAACAAATTCGAAAAGCTAATGCAACATGGTCGAGATTGATATTGTACAATATAGAATATCTACCAAGCGCTGTACGAATTTTGTCGGCCAGAGACTGTTTTCGTCAAAATCAAAGTCAACTTAGAAACGATGACCTTTTTTTTTAATAACAACATGGTTATACACAGTCTTAACCACAGTCTTAACCACGCTGTACTAGTCAGTCTTCGGCTGTATAAAATGTCGTTTCTTTGGTTTTAAATCAATAGTCCGGTGATCCAATTTCTAAACTTACGATCAGATAACTTACAAGTATTTTCATGGCATTCTTTCTTATCTGGTAGCCTACAGTAATGGTTGTTTTATGTGAACTTGGCCAGATTGAAACCAAATAAAATACTATAGTATCAAGTGGCAAGTGAATTATTGAGCTGCGTCCCAAACACTCCTTACAAACAACCGGGACAATAAACTCAAGAAAGCAACAGGAACTGAAAAGGTGACAAAACAACAAAACCAAGCGACAAGACAAAACAATAAAAAAGTCATCTTAAATTTCCTACAAAATACGCATGGTAGGCAGGTGTTCAAGTGGGAAAAACTGACACCAAGTGTTGGAAATCGTTTTTCCGGCATGACTTTAGCTTTGCTAAAACATTTATAAAAAGAAAACCACATCGTGCTGATTTTTATGAGAAATGATAAAGACGAAATAAACAAAGTACAATCAAGAACCATTGTAAAACAGGCAGCGGGGCTTTAACGGGATTCCAACCCTGGACCTCATACTGATAGACTGTCGCTCTAACCTAAGCGAGGTTAAGAGGAGGTTACGGTATATATAAATCACCACGATGCAGTGAGACAGGTATCCTTAAAAACCTATCCTGTAGGTCGTTGGTGGTTTTCACACTTTTCTGGATATGACGTCATTGTAGGTTCTACCTATGGTCCTGAAATGTTTTATGTTTACGGAGAACATTATATTGTATCTGGGTGTTTAATGCCTTTTGTTTGGGTGTTTATTTCTGTTTTTGCGTCTGATTTGTCATTGTTTACTGACGATGTATTACATAATTATATCTATATTACCGTATGTCCTACCTTGATAACATGACACATGGAAATCAATCCTATGAGAAACTAGTATAATTATATCAACCTTTTCAGGTCAAGGTCAGGCTAAAATCTTCTCGATACACCCCTTCAGAGCAATTAAAAATCTCATCCAGCCAAAATAAAACTCAACAGACTTATACACAGAAACAGCGGAAGTGACCTTTCTGTTGGATTACAGCCCAAAACGGCAGGATTGTTGCATTTTTTCCCATGCGATCGTCTATGAATTATGCACGAAATAAGAACACCTTATGTATCATACGTCAAGGTCGACGATTACCAATAGGCTGAAGTGAATGGCCCTCAACACATATTGACATTCTAATAGAGTTTTGATTGTTCAGAGAACACTGAATAGGAAAGTGTATACATCCTCCGATAGGGTGAATGACATCCAACATCACACCAATCAAGCGAATTGACTTGGTGGTGCGGGTCGCTACATGGTACATTAACTCTCATCTACCTTACTTAATATGCGTGTTTTCAGTGTATGATTATGTTTATTGAGAATGATACCCTTTACACTTGTCATAAACTTGTTTGATTCTATTAGCCATAAACTGTCGGTCAAAGGTTACTGAAAGTTTAGTAAAACGTTGAAGATGCATTGATATCATTTCAACAGGGGAATGCTTGGCTGAAGATTGAGCTAATAAATAATAGTGACCTATTTATTAAATTCATAAAACCGTTGTAAATGGATTGAATCGTACCAATCATTTATATACATACCTGATAACGAAATCATAATTGAAGTTAATCATTTGAAATACGACAGGAATTGGATAGATAACATTCGTACATAAAAGGTTAAACTAATCTTATGAAAATCACATGGGAAAACTGAAATTACGGTAGATCCAACACTTTTTTACGTTTATAATGTTATAAGCCTATTCTATTTATTGTAACAAGATTTTCTATTTGGAGAGCTAATTGGAGTGGAAGGTAGAAGGTGATCCGTTTCCGTTTTTGGATGTTGGATGTTGGCTGGGGAGAAGTGGAGAGAGAGCGCGCGCAAAATAGTCACCAGAGCTGAATGACGTATGCCCCAGTTAATGGTCTAGATTTAAGCGGCACAACTTATTTAAAAATCAAAATAATCAAATGCTATTTAATTCGGGGAAATGTATATCTTTACAATACCTTGCAATGTGTCAAAAATTGGGACATATACACAATACAATATACAACACAGCGTCAACACTTAACGACAACATCTACCCTAGCGTCAACACGATACAATATTTAACACAGAGTCAATACATAACGACAACATCTACCGTAGCGTCAACACGATACAATATATAACACAGAGACAATACATAACGACAACATCTACCGTAGCGCCAACACGATACAATATATAACACAGAGACAATACATAACGACAACATCTACCGTAGCGTCAACCCGATACAATATATAACACAGAGTCAATACATAACGACAACATCTACCATAGCGTCAACACGATACAATATACAACACAGCGTCAAAAGATATCGACAACATAATCCATTGCGTCAATACACTACAATACACGCCTTAATGTCAACATACAACAACATGGACCATATTGTAAACACACAACTACAGCACATTGCATAATTTTAACACACAAAAACAACATCTACTTTTTCGATAACCCGATAAAAATTAACTGAAATACTGCAAAATTTGCAGCACAACTTTCCATCGATTTAATAGGTAAACCAAAAGAGGGAATATTTATGACAATGTGTATTGTATTGTTTGATCTATATTGAAATAATACGCAGTTAAACCAATGGAATTATTTCTGAATATGTTTGTCTTGAGTGACAGAGACAAAAAAGAAGCAATCATTTACATTAGCATACCAAACTAGCTAGCGTGGCATGCTATTTTGAAAGAGGTAAGCCTAATCCCTAACAAACCTCAGGCTTGGGCATTCTCCATTAAAATGCCTTGTCTGGCTAACACATTATACATGTAATTATTACAGTCACGGTATACCGTAATGTATATGTTGTGCAGGTAGAAGTACAGGGTGTACTAGTGTCCAGATATGAGGGTAACATAGCCATTCGAGTCTTGACGGTTCAACGATTCACTTCAAGAAATTATATTTCCTTTTGTTAAACCATAGAATTATGAAACTTCCCCGTTTTCCTTGAGACAGGCACGAACTCCAGGGAAGATTCTGGAAAAGGAATTCCTAGCGTCTGCCAGGACCCGGATTCAGGACGAAGAGAAGGGAGAAGGGAAGAAGGATCGGGCACGTGCCCTTTGTATTTCATGTACTTGTCCTTTAATAAAATGGTTGACCGTCGAAGGCCACTCCCATACATAGGTGTTGAGTTTTATATGATAAATGCTTTATGTTCGGTTGAACGTAGTGAGTTAGAATCATAACTAAATTAGTCCTGATTGTAAGCACTGATTGTAAGTTCTGATTGTAAGCACTCCAAAAACAATGTACATATTTTTATAATGTTCATTACAACAATATAGAAAAGAAATGTTTTTAATGTCTGTTAACAAAGGATATTACGACTGGATCGTTGCTCAACGCCTGCTGCCGATACTTTTTCTTCTCAAAATTCCATTAAAAAACCATTAAGACGAAAAGCATAACAAAGGCATTAAATACTATTGTTGAAAGAATAACGTATGCACGAGTGCTATCGTTTTCATATATCTTTGTGCTTGAAAAATATTATTTTTGACATTTGATTTGAATGTGCGATAGTGAATCATTTAGTCATTCCTTTATCCTAGAGCTGCACATTTTAACGCAGAAAGTAATGGGTATACACTCACAAAACAAAATAAGCGTTTAGGGTAGTGAAAACAGATTTAGAATTATGTAATTTTTGTATTTATGGATGCGAGTAATTACATGATTTAAATTCTAAACAGGTATTCAATGGCGTAGCATGAATGTTTTCCGACTATAAAGAGATGTACAAACAGGAATCGTACCTTAAAATGAAAACGTAATATTTTACTTATAAGATTTTAAAAGGAAATTTCATAACTATTACCTTAGTAAAGATATGATGAAATGGTATCTTTTATATCTATTTCTCTTTTTGACCATTGCAAACTTTAACAGATATGCGTTAAAATTGGTTTATCGTTTTAACGTGCTATTTCAACTTCACAGCTATCTGAAAACATATATTTGTAAAATAGTTACTATAAAAAATTACAAGGAAAACTGTTTAAAACTGTTTTAAATAAAAGTGGATGCATATCAAATCATAAAGTATAATGCTAGGATATTAAAAAAGATCGTATCTGTTACTTACCCGCCGCCTCGCTAATGACATGAAACACTCCAAATAACTGCACAAGTAAATAGGTACACTTCATCACGCTGACAAATTGTTTAAACTATCCAAAAGCAAATATTTTCCAAATATCTCGAAAAGTGTCTAAGATAATTTACAGATGATAATTAGGTCAATTTTTTAAAATTATTTCCTTCTTCCCCGCGGAAAAAGTCTGTAGACATGGGATACACCTAGCAGTGAAGGGAAACAGAGCCACCCGGTACCAGGTGTGTTCTTATACTTAAGGGTAGTAAGTATGGAGCGCCCTCAGTGCAAACCATCTGTGGCCTATTCATTAGTGTGTATTCGGGTGAGGCGTACGTAGAGTAGTATTTCATTGTGTTTTGAATACATCCTTGTATCTTTCTTATTTCGTTGTCTCAGATTCGCTTTGGTACTGATTTGAGTTAAACGTTTATTTAGAAGGATTGTTTTCGGTTAAGTTAGAACACACAGGGGTATTATTTTAATGTGTATTCCCATAAAACACTTACATTTGAGGAAGTAATTATCTGTCTGTCGGTGCAGGAAAAGATGATACTTATTACAAGTGACCACTCCACTTGCTTTGCTGTACCATGTGTATTCACCTTATTATTGTGTCCTTTGTCATAGCCAGTGACGGCTTGATTGGACATCTAATATCACCTTAGTATTGTGGCCTTTGTCATAGCCAGTGACGGCCTGATTGGACATCTAATATCACCGTAGTATTGTGTCCTTTGTCATAGCCAGTGACGGCTTGATTGGACATCTAATATCACATTGTTTTACCTTCAGTTTTGTTCTGGAGTTTCACGAATCGTTCCGTTTGTTTTATTCAGTGTTCTAAGTTCCTTATGTTTTTCCATCTTATCTGAGTTCTGATTGTCTTTCGTGTGATGATACTCTGTTACACCTCTGTTACACGTATACATATATATGTATCCTATACATGACTTTAAAGTTTCCTGAATTAAATTGTTCTTATCAGGAGAAATGAAAACAAGATCTCGGCGGTCACTCACACGTGAAATATATCATTTTGAATCAAGTGCCTTCAAAGGCAACGAAGGTGGTAAAAGTGAAGAAATTGGGTTGGAGTCTCTGTAACAACAAAGAATGTTTCAAATGCTGTCATCTATCATTAAAATCGCTTCTAAAAGAGAAAATACTCTATATGAAACATGACATTGGTTAAAGTCCAAGTGAGACATGATTGGGGGTCATAAACGGGTAGTACTTACCCTCCCTGGGTTGTGTACCATATATTGACTTTTAATCCCTCAATTACAGACGACGCATTTAAACATGCAGGAGTTCATGTTCACATAGGACACGAAATACAAGCGTGTATCATTACAGGTAATTTAACTTAAGAAAGACGCATGCAGCGGTCGGCTGATCCAAACAAAACCAGCTATGCACCAACACACATGTAGATGTTGTTAATCATCCAGATGAACTGACGAGAATGTATTGCATCCTTTTTCACCTTCGAGAGGGAATGTTATATAAACTAAGTAACTTAGTCTAGATAAAAAAAATAATCACTGATGCTATTGTTTTCTTGTAAGAAAATGTGTAATATCTCTGACATAACGGTCAGAAAACACATCTAAATGGAATCTATCAAATTGCAGCATACATGAGGGGAATATATAGAACCGAGCAAAACCAAAAACAAAAAGAAACCGTCATGAACCGCTAGCCAAAGAGCACAGAAAGACTTCGTTATTCCGCCTAAAGTTAGCGTTTCAGCAACACACGTGACAACCAATACGACAATTTCAGTTTTATATTCAAATGAAGCATATATATCGATATCCGATATTAAGTTAGAGTTATATCTCATTTATATGAATGCGAGTTAGACGGATACAACAATGGCATGCATGAAGGATAGTACCAATGTAACTCCGTCTATCAGCACATTAGGAAGAAACGTTTCCGTGCACTTAGGTGTTGTAAGTGTAAACATAAGTCATTTCGTCTCATATAGGTGTACATGTTAGCGTTTTTACATCGTCTGGGAAAGCAATATGACATATTTTGACGTGATCACGTGACACCAAGGAGAAAAAGAAACTGTCGACTTAAATTAGGCGATCGATTGCAGAGTTATAAAGTCGACGGTGTTTTAGTTATAGGCCAGAATTAGATATTTGATTGTTTTCATTTAAATTGTTCTATGCACGTTCCATTCGGGATATACGAGCTTCCTCACCTCTAACGAAACTAGAGGTGACCGAGTTCGGTCATGCAGGATTCCTGTATCGTCTTTTATGGTCCTATCAAGCAGACCCACTTACAGTCGTGTGCGGAGGAATATTGCCCGTATTGAAATCCGAGTATACTCACCTAGACAACGGTTAAGTGGAGTATTCCCTAGAGAAGAGCACGATATGTTCAAACTCAATATAGCTTGTAAAAGTTTTTTTTGGAATTTGTAGTTACTTAAAAATCTTATGATACAGTATTGCGCTTTACTTCCGCGGGATAAAACTTTCGTGGTTTTTCTTTGCTCACTAAAATATTATGTTTGGAATGTAACACAACAGCATAAAATGTCGATAGTAATGACAATTTCTTCATCAGGATGGCACCTCGCGTTTGTTTAAAGGACACGAATATATATCAAAAATATAACATCCACGCAATAAAAACATATGTGTAAGTTATTTTTATATTATGGATTAATTGTAAAATTGTGAATTTCAAAAATGTAAAACTGTATACAAATCATATATTGCATACGGATTAAATCGATTAAACTTATGGATAATGTAAATTTCGTGTACCCTAGTGTACATGTACACCGATAGGACTAAAGGACGTGTTGAATCCGGACTATAGCAGTCTAGAATCACTTTGAGAAATTACCTTGAATAATTCAAAATCATTTGATGAGGTGATCATAAATGATTTTTGTTGGTATTTTGAAACACAAGCTAACATTAGCTTCACTCGATAAAAGCTATGTAAACGTCTTGTCCTTTGTTCTTTTATAACCCTCCTGTTCATAGCTGTCGTATATTTAGGCGGAGTCGAGAGTACAGGATGCTCCCGGTCGTACACACGCTTGAAACAAGTTATACAGGACATAATTATAAATACAAAGAGCATCACTGATGTCTTAGGTTTCAGACAAAATTGATTGCTAAATTTTCCTGTACTCACACGCAAAGAAAAAACTGCATAAAGGCAAAGATATATCGAGCAAGTTTATATATGTTCTTGATTCAACGTCCTGACAAGAGCTAAGTTCTGATGGAGACGAATGCCCTTGGAGACACCACTGATGAAGACAGAGACGATATAGATCACAGGTGTAACAATGGGGGGAGTGACCAGATTATTTTTGTCCCCTAATAATAGGCAGACGACAAAAGAAGAAAGGACCCGATTCTGCTGTAGGCACCACATTAGGCGCCTCTTAAGATAACCTCGCCTTGGGATACACCAGATCTATGCGTTCCGCCCCCACCATTCATTGGATGGGAAACGTCAAATCTGATTGGTTATAAACTACTCACTTTCGTTAAAATATAAACTGGAATCATGCAGTACAAAGTATGTGTCAAATACGCTACATTACCATCAGTTGCTTGAACGCTTATTGGATTCAAAATTTAATGTAACTAAGACTCTGGTCGTTACCCTATCCTAATATAGAGCAATGGCCAATGCTACATTAATTTTGCATCAATTTGTGTCCCACGACTAACTTAATTAACAACATACATGTATATAGACACATATAGTCAATATGATAGATATCAGTAATTACACCTACTTCAAATGGATCAATGCTAAGAGCAAAACTGACTTTTTGTATTATTCTACCATGTGTTTGATAGATATGACTGTACGTTCAGTGGTATTTATGGGAAGTTTTAAAAGTATCTGGTGTTTGAAATATTATCTAAATGCTCATATATTTCAAATGATGAAATGTAACCAAAAATCAATGGGATATGTTTTTAATTAATTTTATACGTGATTTCATGACGCGTGTCTTACATAATGACCCTATCCCTCTGAGGTAATTACATTCGGCCACCTGGATGCTACGTTCTATTTGTTTTGTGTCTTCTTGAGTTTGAATGCAATCCTTGTGTCAAATTCTCCTTGTGTGGTGACAGATGAGTTATTTTAATACGAAGGGCCTCTCCCTATTGTGTAACACTTAAACACTAGCCTTTCATGAATGCAGGTACCTCCCCTTAATTTCGTTTTGGATAATCGTCAGAGTGAACGTACTCTGATCAGAAGTCCAAGGTTTGAACCACGGTCTGGCGCCGTTGCATATTTACGCTCATAACACTGTTTTTTTTAGTTTTTTTTTTATTAATAGATATTTTAATATTGTCTTCATAAAAATCCGCAATGGATATTTGTTTTCCGAAGGAACTTTTCACAAATATTATCAGACGGGTAAAGATTCCAATTCGTATTCTTCGGCCATGGCACCGGGTCCTTCATGAGACTGTTCCGTGCTCGATGTATTAGATTTATGCTGGATAGATATTCATTTTATCATCTACCTCTTGATTGTTTAATAATGAATCGTATAACATTGCAAATGAGTTTTCGTTGTATGTACGAAATAAAAACTTCGACAAGTCTTGGACTATTGTAATGACGTCAACATAACCATCACGACCATTTTTTTATCTCATTTTTATGTTGTTTTAAGTCTATGACATTCATGTTTATTCCCGACATGATTAGTGATATCACATTTTGACTTTGGTTTACGGTTTGCTGGCTGTAATGGGCGACCATACCGACTACCCGGTCGGCCATCACGGTGGACAATGATGTACTTACCAAAACAGTGCGCCGATTGGTTCGCGTGTGTATAGGCCTTCACAGAGTGGGCAATCTAATCTGTGTCCTTATGCTAACCTCATAGCATTAGTCTGGCATGGATGGTCAACTGGGTAGCTTTTAAAGGACGTACTGACAGGTACTATTTTGACAAACATGCAATGTAATGATTGCATCGTTGCAACATAAGTAAAATATTTTACCTATGACCTATGAATCAGCATGTCTAAATTTAGCAGCCCTTTACATTAACACACCAGCTGGAAGGCATACATGGGAAAATGATATGCTATATATTACAAAATTAAGAAGGCATTCACAACAACGTGTTTTATACTACGGAATATATAATAGAGCTTCCCGGCCTTTAATGAAATGATAGCATTGTTATTAACTACCAAAGTTACAGTCATAACATGAACGTTTGAAATTCATTTGAAATAGCTTATTTATTTTCTTTCCCGTCCCTTTACGTCCCTTATACAAAGTTATGAGCAGTAAAACCCGTGTGCTTCGATGGCATTAACTTTGTTGTAGATAATGTCAGCCATAACAATGACACAGAAATGTGTACATAAAGCCTGAAAAAAGAAAACATTTTTTTGATATTCCTAAAAAATTAAGTACAAAAGGTCAATATTAACATGTCTCAGTGCCCTCTAAGCAGAAATTCTCAAAATCTGTAGAGGTTCTTCAACATTAGTCACCTGTACAAGTCCGTCATCGTTAATCAGCTGTAGAGGTCCTACATAATTAGTCTTATGTAGAGATCCTACATCATTAGTCAAATGTCGAGATCCTACATCATTAGTCATATGTAGAGATCCTACATAATTAGTCATATGTAGAGATCCTACATAATTAGTCTTATGTAGAGATCCTACATAATTAGTCATATGTAGAGATCCTACATCATTAGTCAAATGTCGAGATCCTACATTATTAGTCATATGTAGAGATCCTACATCATTAGTCATATGTAGAGGTACCTCATTATTAGTCCTATGTGGAGTTCCTACATCATTAGTCACATGTTGTGGTACCTCATTATTAGTCCTATATGGAGTTCCTACATCATTAGTCACATGTGGAGGCTCCACATCGTTAAACACCTGTAGAGGTACTACATCACTTAAAACTTATAGAGGTCCTACATCATCAAACACCTGTATAGGACCTACATCTTTAGTCACATGTTAATGTCCTAGATCATTAGTCACATGTTGAGGTCATGCGTCATTAGTTTCCTGAAGAGGTCCTACATCATGAGTCACCCGCAGTGGTCCTACATAAGTACTTATATGTAGAAGTCCTACATCATTAGTCATACGTAGAGGTCCTTCACCATAAGTCATATGTAGAGGTCCAATATCATTAGTCACATGAGGGGGTCCTCAATCTTTAGTCACGTTTGGAGGCCGTTCGTCATTAGTTACCTGTAGAGGTCCTACATCATTAGTGACCTGTGGAGATCCTACATCATTACAATTACAATCATGTACAAAAGGTCAATATTAACATGTCTCAGTGCCCTCTAAGCAGAAATTCTCAAAATATGTAGAAGCTCTTCATCATTAGTCACCTGCAGAGGTCCTACCTCATTAATCACATGTAAAGGTCCTACATCATTAGTCACATGTTGTGGCCGTGCGTCATTAGTTTCCTGTAGAAGTCCTTCATCATTCGTCATATGTAGATGTCCTACATCATTAGTCCCATGTGGATGTCTTACATCATAAGTCATACCTCATAAATCATATGTGGGGGTCCTTCAACTTTAGTCATATGTAGAGATCCTTCATCATTAGTCACATGTGAATGATTTACATCATTCGTCATCTGTAACGGTCCTACAACATTCGTCATCTGTGGAGGTCCTTCATCATTAGTCATATGTAGAGTTCCTACATCATTAGTCACATATAGAGTTCATTAACCATTAGTCACATGTAGAGGTCCTACATCATTAGTCACATGTTGAGACCGCACATCATTAGTCATATGTAGAGGTCCTACATTTTTTGTTACCTGTAGTGGTCCTTCATCATTAGTCATATGAAGTAGTCCTACATAATTCGTCACCTGTAGAGGTCCTAGAGCGTTAGTCATATGTTGAGGCCGCACATCATTAGTCAGATTAGTGGCCCTACACCATAAGTCGCATGTGAAGGCCGTACGTCATTAGTTACCTGTAGAGGTCCTTAATCATTAGTCACATGTGGAGGTCCTTCATCATTAGTCCTATGTGGATGTCCTACATCATAAGTCACATGTATAGGTCCTACAACATAACTTATGTGGAGGCCCTTCACCATTAGTCATATGTTGAGGTCCCTCATTATTAATCACATGTGGAGTTCCTACATCATTAGTCACATTTTGAGGCCGTGCGTCATTATTTTCCTGAAGAGGTCCTACATTATTAGTCCTATGTAGAGGTCCTACACCATTAGTCACATGTGGAGGCCCCACATCGTCAAACACCTGTAGAGGTACTACATCACTTAAAACTTATAGAGGTCCTACATCATCAAACACCTGTATAGAACCTACATCTTTAGTTACATGTAGAGGTCCTACATCCTGAGGCACATGTAGAGGTCCTACCTCATTAATTACATGTAAATGTCCTACATCATTAGTCACATTTTGAGGTCGTGCGTCATTAGTTTCCTGTAGAGGTCCTACATCATTAGTCACCTGGGGAGATCCTACATCATTAGTCATATGTTGAGGCCGCACATCATTAGTCATATGTAGAGGTCATTCACCATTAGTCATATTTGGAGGTCCTACATCATTAGTCACCTGTAGAGGTTCCAAATCATGAGTCACATGTAGTGGTCCTTTATTATAAGTCACATGTAGAGGTCATACCTTTTTTTGTTACCTGTAGAGGTGCTTCATCATTAGTCATATGTAGAGGTCCTACATCGTTAGCTATATGCTGAGGCCGCACATCATTAGTCATTTGTAGAGGTCTTACATCATTAGTCACATGTAGAGTTCATTCACAATTATTCACCAGTAGAGGTACTACATCATTAGTCACATGTTGAGGCCGCACATCATTAGTCATATGAAGAGGTCCTTTATAAATCGTCACCTGTAGTGGTCCTACATCATTAGTCACATGTTGAGGCCGCACGTCATTAGTCATATATAGAGGTACTTCACCATTAGTCATATCTGGAGGTCCTACATCGTTAGTCAGTTGTAGAGGTCCTAAATCATTAGACATACGTAGAGGACGTTCACCATTAGTCATATGTCGGGGTCCTACATTATAATTCATATGTCGGGGTCCTACATAATTCGTCACCTGTACAGTTCCTACGTCATTAGTCACATGTAGAGGAGGACGTTCATCGTTAGTCACATGGAGAGGTCCTATATCATTACTGACATGTAGAGGTCCTCAGCATTAGTCGCATATATAGGTTATGCATTATAAGTCAAATGTAGAGGTCCTCAGCATTAGTCACATGTAGAAGTCCTACATAATTCGTCACCTGTAGAGGTCCTACATCAGTAGTCACCTGTAGAGGTCCTACATCATTAGTCACCTGTAGAGGTCCTCATCATTAGTCACCTGTAGAGGTCCTCATCATTAGCCAACTGTAGAGGTCTTCATCATTAGTCACATGTAGAAGTCCTACATAATTCGTCACCTGAAGAGGCCCTGAATCATTAGTCACCTTTAGAAGCCCAACATCATAAGTCAACTGTGGAGGTCCTCATCATTAGTCACATGTGGAAGTCCTACATAATTCGTCACCTGAAGAGGCCCTGAATCATTAGTCACCTTTAGAAGCCCAACATCATAAGTCAACTGTGGAGGTCCTCATCATTAGTCACATGTGGAAGTCCTACATAATTCGTCACCTGAAGAGGCCCTGAATCATTAGTCACCTTTAGAAGCCCAACATCATAAGTCAACTGTGGAGGTCCTCATCATTAGTCACATGTGGAAGTCCTACATAATTCGTCACCTGAAGAGGCCCTGAATCATTAGTCACCTTTAGAAGCCCAACATCATAAGTCAACTGTGGAGGTCCTCATCATTAGTCACATGTGGAAGTCCTACATAATTCGTCACCTGAAGAGGCCCTGAATCATTAGTCACCTTTAGAAGCCCAACATCATAAGTCACCTGTGGAGGTCCTACGTCATTAGTCACATGTAGAGGAGGCTTTACATCATTAGGAACACAAGGAGCATGCGAGTCTGAGTGAGCCAGATCCTATGCTATAGTTGGACATCAGTATAACGACACTCTTGCTTGCTAGAGCACGAGCTACAGGAGCTGTTTGACCTGTCGGGCTTTTATGACCGGTCGGAACTTTTTGATTAGTCATATTTACATTTACATGACATAACATTTCAACAGATTTACATAATATATATATTTTTTTTTTTTTTTTTTATATATATTTATATAACTTCAGTTCATTGATATCTATTTCATATGATATTAATGAAACGAGTCTAGAATTTTTCAATTTAGCGAGGCTCTGGCGAGCTAAAATGAAAAATTCGTTACCAGCTTCGTACATTTTATATGAAATGAAAACGAGTTTTTAATGAAATGAAAACGATAAAAGATCTTTTTATCACATAATCAAGATTTTGGGCATTTAGTAGTGTAAACGCCGCCATTTCTACTTCAGTGTGTAAGCCCGTCACTTCATTGTTTGTCCTAGGCATGACGTCACAATTGAAACTTAAAACCAATCACAGGGCTGATAGGTCATATTACATGGGTTAATACGGAAAAAAATATAATATGAGTATATTCGCTTGATAACACAGTACATTATGTGATACTTAGAGGTCATTATATGACCATTTTGACATCATATCCCTTATCAGCCCGAGAGTTCCGATATCAGCCTTTGTCCCCCCGGGCTGATATCGGGATCGAGGGCTGAAAAGGGATATGATATCAAAATGGTCATATTATAAACTTTTTATCATATGTTCAAGTAACAAAAAATCAAGTCAACAGGAAAAACAACTAGATAATTTAATCAACAATTTCAACTGAAACAGATTATTACAAGATGATATTCAGTGCATTTTCCTTATCAATGAGGTCATCCAATTCAAGTATTCTAGACGCTAGAGAATTAAGTATTTCCTCTCCCTGGTTTGTTGACATTTTGTTTGTTGACGTCTGCTCAACACACTGTCTAAGCAAAAAACCAACTGACAGCGCAAATCCGGATTTTANGGGGGTGGGGGGGTGGGGGTGCATTATGAGAAACTTATAACACGGGTGACCGGAAGTGGTATCGGGAGTGGTCAGAAGTTATCAAATATGCAAAAACACTCATATTCTGAGTAAACATATGATAAATAAAACTATTAATCGTACATCCTGAACTACCCTTTTTATATGTTACGTATCTTATATACATTAAGTAATTTCGATATTAAGTTGAAGTTCAGAAAACTAATAGAAGCAGAAGAAACACGTGTTCAAAGATTTATCTACAAATACACCCCGAAGGTATTTCTTAAAGGAATGTAACACGTCTGCAACCCTTCAGAAGATTTGATGCTGTATTGGACGTTCGGAGAGTTGAACGCTTTAAGCTGCTCTTTTCCGTTACACATGTGAGGAAAGAATTCGTATTCTTCATTTTATACCCATCATACATCTCTTCGATCAAATCAGGTCATCATGCGAAAGATTATTCAGTGAGGATTTCCACACACTAATTACTGGCACTTAGCCGTCGTATTGAACTGCTAAGGGATAGTAATACTATTTATATCCAGCGTTTACTTTTAGATAGAAAATCTTAATGATAATACCTGTTTAAAAATATCTCATCACAATGACTGCTTACACACTACGTACTTATGTCTGTCTCGCCCTAATTATAGGACCTGTGGAGAACACACACGACAACTTGGCCTCATGGACAGAGTCAGACAATGTCCTTCCTGTCTATTTCGTATAAACCTTGCCATATCATTATAATTGGGTGTTATTTGATCAAAATGGCCGTAACAAACAGATCACCTGACAGTTCGAAAGGTTTTTTTTATTTACCACATTCTTGATTTGTTTTGAGAATATTCAAATTTCACCTAATAATTTTCTTCTGCATTATAGATCTGAACGAGAAAATAAAATTTGCTGATTCCTATCGATGTCTAACAGGAGTCACGGTAGTATATGTGATTGCGTATTTGGTTAATGATATCTGACGCTTTGTGTGTTGTTGCCGGCTTAGACTTACACACATGTACAGTGAGTACATAAGCAACAAATGAATAGGTAGACAACCACAAGCCGGATTGTTTTTGCTATTAAAACGAAAAAATAACACATTCTTTCTGTCACTGAGTAAATTAGAAAGAATTTCACGCAAAGTCAACAAAGAAAGACAAGGTAAAACGAAACCTGGATCAATAAACAAAGTACAAAGTATAACAAAACCTGTGTCAATTAACATGGACAAGGTAAAACGAAACCTGTGACTGTTGATCAAACCTAAGTTAAACGACACCTGCTTGATAACGAGAAAAGGTCAAACGAAACCTTTGTCAATAAGCAAGGGCAAAGTTTAAAGAAAACTGCGTCAAAAACAAAAGACAAAGTCAAACAAAACCAGCGTAAAACAAACAATAACAAAAACAAGAAAGGACAAGGTAAAACGAAACATGTGTCAAAACAAGGACAAAATAAAACGGAACTTGTGTCAATAAACAAAGGACAAAGTGAAACAGAACGTATGTCAATAAACAAAGGACAAAAAAAAACGGAACTTGTGTCAATAAACAAAAGACAAATTCAAACAAACCCTGCGTAAAATAAAAAAGAATAAGGACAAAGTGAAACGGAACTTATGCGTGTCAATAGATCAAAACAAAGTTAAACGAAACCTGCGCCAAAGAGCATGGACAAAGTGAAACAAAAATTGTTTCAATAAAAAAGGACAAAGTAAAACGAAACGTATGTCAATAAACAAAGGACAGAGTAAAACGGAATTTATGTCAATAATCAAAGGTCAAAGTAAAACAGAACTTGTGTCAATAATCAAAGGACAAAGTAAAACGGAACTTGTGTCAATAAGCAAACGACAAAATAAATCGGAACTTATGTTTATCAATTGATCAAAACAAAATTAAACGAAACCTGCGCCAATGAACATGGACAAGGTAAAACAAAACTTATGTCAATAAACAAAGGACAAAGTAAAACGGAACTTGTGTCAATAAACAAAGAACAAAGCGAAAAGGAACTGCACCATGAATTCATTACACATTTCTCACAAGATTTCTTTGCTATTTCTTTGTAGACTGAAGTATGTAGATATGCAAATTGTAATACCCATAGTAAACGATGTCAAGGATTAATAAACACCGATATCGGGAGACACGCATCACTAACATTTCGGTACACTTTGATTGATTCAATTTAACTCATATCATTGATGGAATGTGCCTTTTTAATATTAATTACATTTTCAAATACTAGTGGAATGTTTAGCGCGGTTTAATAAGTGTATCCTGTATCTACACCAGTGTATCCTGTATCTACACCAGTTTATCCGTTATCTACACCAGTTTATCCTGTATCTACACCAGTTTAACCTGTATCTACACCAGTTTATCCTGTATCTAAACCAGTTGATCCTGTATCTACGCCAGTTTATCCTGTATCTATACCAGTTTATCCTGTATCTATACCAGTTTATCCTGTATCTATACCAGTTTATCCTGTATCTACACCAGTTTATCCCTTATCTATAGCAGTTTATCCTGTATCTATACCAGTATATCCTGTATCTATACCAGCTAATCCTGTATCAATACCAGTTTATCCTGTATATATACGAGTTTATCCTGTATCTACATTGTATATATCAGTTTATCCTGTATATATACGAGTTTATCCTGTATATATACGAGTTTATCATGTATCTATACCAGTTTATCCTGTATCTACACCAGTTCATCCCTTATCTATACCAGTTTATCCTGTATCTACACCAGTTCATCCCATATCTATACCAGTTTATCCTGTATCTACACCAGTTCATCCCTTATCTACATCAGTTTATCCTGTATCTATATCAATTTATCATGTTTCTATACCAGTTTTTCCTGTATCTACACCAGTTTATTCCTTATGTACACCAGTTTATCCTGTATTTATACCAGTTTATTCTGTATGTATACCTGTTTATCCTGTATCTACACCAGTTTATCCTGTATATATACCCGTTTATCCTGTATCTATACCAGTTTATCCTGTATCTACACCAGTTTATCCCTTATCTATACCAGTTTATCTTGTAATGACACCAGTTTATCCTGTATCTATACCAGTTTATCCTGTATCTACACCAGTTTATCCTGTATTTACACCAGTTTATCCCTTATCTACACCAGTTTATCCTGTATCTGTATCAATTTATCATGTTTCTATACCAGTTTATCCTGTATCTACACCAGTTTATCCCTAATCTACACCAGTTTATCCCTTATCTACACCAGTCTATCCTCTATATATACCAGTTTATCCTGTATCTACACCAATTTATCCTGTATCTGCACCAGTTTATCCCTTATCTATACCAGTTTATCTTGTAATTACACCAGTTTATCCTGTATCTATACCAGTTGATCCTGTATCTATACGAGTTTATCCTGTGTCTATACCAGTTTATCCTGTATCTATACCAGTTTATCCTGTATCTACACAAGTTTATTATGTATCTATACCAGTTTATCCTGTTTCTATACCAGTTTATCCTTTATCAATACCAGTTTATCCTGTGTCTATACCAGTTTATTCTGTGTCTACACCAGTTTATCCTGTATCTATACCAGTTTATCCTGTGTCTATACCAGTTTATCCTGTATCTTCACCAGTTGCTCCTGTATCTACATTAGTTTATCCTGTATCTACACCAGTTTATCCTGTATCTTTACAAGTTGATCCTGTATCTACATTGTATAAATCAGTTTATCCTGTATCTACACCAGTTTATCCTGTATCTATACCAGTTTATCCTGTATCTACACCAGTTTATCATTTATCTACACCAGTTTATCCTGTATCTACACCAGTTTATCCTGTATCTACAGCAGTTTATCCTGTATCTATACCAGCTGAACCTGTATCTATACCAGCTTTGTTGTGGTTCGGTAACTTCGAACTTAATTGACATTTCAAATAACACGTTCTTGTTAATGTGGGTAATTCACATACATTATCCCCTATGAAATAGCTTATACGTAGTTTGGAGGTATTATCTAATTTTTATTGCTGACTGTGTAAGCCGCTTTTACCTTACAAGGTCATGGGCATACCAAATCCTCGTGGCTTTTGTGTAACAAAGTATTGTCATTTGCCCTCGCTTCGGTGAACACTGCGAATGAATCAGTCTGACAATCTTTCCAAGTATAAGTTTCAAATGTTTTTCTTTCGCCAATGTGTAGTTTTGTTCTAGATGAAACAATGAGGTTCGACCAGTTGTGCATGTTTCGAAAATAAAGCTTCAATGGCGGACAGCTGAACCAGAATGTCTTTGTGACGTCCGTTGTCTACGTGTTATGAATATTCTACAGCAAATCAAAATAATATTTGATTGAAAAGAATTAAACTCTCTTGTTTGGTGAAAACCACCAGGTAACAATAACATAACAGTGTTCTGTAGTACAAAATTCAGACAGTACACTTGTATAATTTTACTTCAATAGGTAGTGAGAAAAGAAATTGTGTTTTTGTTTACTAAGATATAGACTGAATAGCTTTGATATCATATTTTTGAAGCTGCAAGATTTCAGCTTTTGGATTTGCTGTTGAGATTTATATTATTTTATCAATCACATCATGTCTAATGACTTTTTGAATAAGGTTGTATTTTAATTCGATTTTATTTAGAAAAAAATCATTTAATACATGCTAGATATACATATAGCTATCAAAAGCACCGTGCATTTCCTTTGACTTAGTTTGGTATTGATCAGTTCCGATAAGCAATTTTGCGAAACTTTGACAATTTTTTCCATTAGTTTCTTAAAAAGCATGATGTAAAAATAGCATCACTCACCAAGGCTGACATGGCCACATACACATAAGACATTGACAAAACATGAACCATTATCAGGGCCGTATCAGGCCCTTGCTCGGGTTGGATTCATTTAAGAGCGGGTCAAGGACAGGGCATTGGTAAGGGGGACAAGGAAGGACAAGATGTTTTGTTTGTTTTATTTTGTTTGTTTGGAAAGTTGGTTGAGGCAGGTCCAGGACATGAGTTATTAATAAACTGGGCATGGGTTGTTACTTACATAGGGCATATGTTGTTCCTTACAATGGATCTGCTACCGTTTTAACGATGATTCATTGTACAAGAATAATGAATGTTTTATACACTTGTAAAAAAAACTGCATACTAAACTCTGAAAACTGCATTACAGCATCAGGTTGGCGTTCTTCATAGTTGCACCATAGGCAGATACTATTATATAAACTAGTCGTGTTGTGCTGAATACACAGGTTTGTTGTCAGTATCTTTTGGTGTTTATGATATCCAGAGGTCCTTACGTACGTCACAAAGGTCAATTTGTACGTAAAACATGTTCTACTTGACTATCGAAACGTGACGAGGGTGACAAAACAAAGAAATAGTTTTAGGTTGATAAGTTTATTAAAGTATTCAAACTACATGTAATGATGACAATTTAATACCTGTGGCACGCCTGCCATGTCTAAATAGGGAAACACTGGTTTAAGTATAATAGACTACCTGGACGAAATGAAACCATGATTCTTCTAATAAAGATTTTTTTCTTCAAATGTCAATATAACAACAAATGCACCATGAATTCATTACACATTTCTCGCAAGATTTCTTTGCTATTTCTTTGTAGACTGAAGTATGTAGATATGAAAATTAAAGAAGGAATATAAACCGATAGTTAAAGAAGTCAAAGAAATAGACCCATGATTAAAGAAGTCAACGATATAAACCCATAGTAAAAGATGTCAAGGATTAATAAACACCGTGGAATGTATAGCGCAGTTTAATAAGTTTATCCTGTATCTACACCAGTTTATCCTGTATCTATACAAGTTTATCCTGTATCTGCATTGTATAACAGTTTATCCTGTATCTATACGAGTTTATCCTGTATCTATACAAGTTTATCCTGTATCTACATTGTATACCAGTTTATCCTGTATCTATACGAGTTTATCCTGTATCAAATACCTGTTAATCCTGTTTCTGTACCAGTTTATCCCGTATATATACGAGTTTATCCTGTATCTATACTAGTTCCTCATGTATCTATACGAGTTTATCCTGTATCTATACCAGTTTATCCTGTATCTATACCAGTTTATCATGTATTCACATTGTATTCAGGTTTATCCTGTATCTATATCAGTTTATCCTGTATTTATACGAGTTTATCCTGTATATATACGAGTTTATCCTATATCTTTACGAGTTTATCCTGTATTTATACCAGTTTTGTTGAGGTGCTGTACATGTATTACACAACTTCGAACTTTACTGATATTTGAAATAACACGTTCTTATTTATGTAGGTAATTCACATACATTATCCCCTATGAAATAGTTTATAAGTAGTCCGGAGGTATTATCTAATTTTTATTGCTGATTGTGTATCTTAGCCTCGTATTAGATTAAGTAAGCCGCTTTTACCTTACAAGGTCATGGGCATACCAAATCCTCGTGGCTTTTGTGTAACCAAATATTGTCATTTCCCAAATGGAAATGGCCTCGCTTCGGTGAACACTCCGAATGGACCAGTCTGACAATCTTTCCAAATAAAACTTTCAAATGTTTTTCTTTCGCCAATGTGTAGTTTTGTTGTAGACGAAACAATGAGGTTCGACCAGTTGTACATGTTTCGAAAATAAAGCTTCAATGGCGGACAGCTGAACCAGAATGTCTTTGTGACGACCGTTGTCTACGTGTTATGAATATTCTACAGCAAATCAAAAAAAAAATGATTGAAAAGAATTAAACTCTCTTGTTGGGTGAAAATCACCAGGTAACAATAACATAGCAGTGTTCTGTAGTACAAAAATCAGACAGTACACTTGTATAATTTTACTACAAATAAGTAGTGAGAAAAAAATATGTTTTGGTTTACTAAGATATAGACTGAATAGCTTTGATATCATATTTTTGAAGCTGCAAATTTTCAGCTTTCGGATTTGCTGTTGAGATTTATATTATTTTATTAATCACATCATGTCAAATGACTTTTTGAATAAGGTTGTATTTTAATTCGATTTTATTTAGAAAAAAAACCCATTTAATACATGCTAGGTATATATATAGCTAGCAAACACGCCGTGCATTACTTTGGCAATTTTTTCTATTAGTTTCTTAAAAAGCATGATGTAAAATAGCATCACTCACCATGGCTGACATGGCCACATACACATAAGACATTGACAAAACATGAACCATTATCAGGGCCGTATCAGGCCCTTGCTCGGGTTGGATTCATTTAAGAACGGGTCCAGGGCATGGCATTGGTTAGGGGCACAAGGAAGTACAAGATGTGTTTTGTTTTGTTTTATTTTGTTTGTTTGGAAAGTTGGTTGATTCATCTGTGTATCAGGGTATAGGCAGGTAAGCGCCTGTTGATCAAACAGATATCCAGGACATGGGTTATTAATAAGCCGGGCATGGGTTGTTACTTACATAGGGAATATGTTATTAGGGCATATGTTATTACTTACATAGGGCATATGTTATTACTTACATAAGGCACGGGTTGTAACTTATACAGGACATGGGCTATTACTTACATAAAACATGGGTTGTTACTTAAACAGGATATGGGTTATTACTAACATAAAACATGGGTTGTTACTTATACAGGATATGGGTTATTACTTACATAAAACATGGGTTGTTACTTATACAGGATATAGGTTATTACTTACATAAGGAATGGGTTGTAACTTATACAGGACATGAGTTGTGACTAACATAGAGCATGGGTTGTAGCTAATACAGGAAATGAGTCATTACTTACAGAGGACATAAGTTGTTACCTACCCCGGACATGGGTTGTTACCTTCTAGAACATGGGTTGATACTTACCCAGGAAATTAGATGTTACTTACCCAGGACATGGGTTGTTACTAACGCAGGACATCAGTTGTTACGAATCTAGGACATGGATTGTTACTTACACAGGACAGGGGGTGTTACTTAACCAGGATATGAATTGTTACCTACCAAAACATGTACATGGGTTGTTACTTACTCAGGAAAAGGGTTAGTACTTTCCCAGGACATGGGTTATTACTTACCTAAGACATGAGTTGTTACTTACGTAGGGTATGGATTGTTACTTTCCTACGACATGAATTGTTACTTATCCAGGACCCCGGTTGTTACTTACCAAGGACATGTGTTGTTACTTACCTACGACAGAGTTGTTACTAATCCAGGACATGGATTATTACTTACCCATGATATGGGTTGTTACTTACCCAGGATATGAGTTGTTATTTACGTAGGGTATGGGTTGTTACTTACCTACGACATGAATTGTTACTTATCCAGGACCCCGGTTGTTACTTACCCAGGACATGGGCTGTTATAAACCCAAGACATGGACTGTAACTTAACTAGGACATGGATTGTTACTTACCCAGGACATGAGTTGTTACTTACCTATGATATGAATTCTTATTTACCAAAGAAATGAGTTGTTACTTACCCAAGATAAGGGTTGTTACTGACTAAGGACATGAGTTGTTACTAACCTATGATATGAGTTTTTATTTACCAAAGAAATGAATTGTTACTTACCCAAGACACGGGTTGTTGTCCTACTCAGGACAAGGACATGGGTTGATATTTACCAATGAAATGGGTCGTTTCTTACCTATGACATGAGTTATTACTTACCCAGGATATAGGTTATCACTTACCAAGGACATGAACATTTACTTACCACGGACAGGACACGAGTTGTTATTTTCTCAGGACATCAACAACGTAAAACGAAACTTGTTTCAATAAACAAACCACAAAGTAAAACCAAACGTGTGTCAATAAACAAAGGACAAAGTAAAACGGAACTTGTGTCAATAAACAAAGGACAAAGTAAAACGGAACGTGTTTCAATAAACAAAGGACAAAGTAAAACGAAACATGTTTCAGTAAACAAAGGACAAAGTAAAACCGAACTTGTGTCAATAAACAAAGGACAAAGTAAAACGGAACTTGTGTCAATAAACAAACGACAAAGTAAAACGAAACATGTTTCAATAAACAAAGGACAAAGTAAAACGGAACTTATGTCAATAAACAAAGGATAAAGTAAAACGGCACTTGTGTCAATAAACAAAGGACAAAGTAAAACGGAACTTATGTCAATAAACAAGGAGGCAAAGAAAAAACGAAACAATACACAAGAATAAACAACATCATAGAGTCGATGCATAAGGATAAACTAAAAGTTAAAAGTCAAATATCTACACTATAGACCGAAGAGACACCAAAGAAAATTTAACAAAATTGCAAAACACTGTAAAGGCTTTTTGTGGAAGGATAACATTTCCCTAGATCACAGATCGTTCTTTATGGTTTTCCCTGGCGATCTGAATAACAGAAAAATGCCCAGGAATATAATTATCATACCATGTTTGTGAGAGCAATGCTTGGATCTGCTTCCGTTTTAACGATGATTCATTGTACAAAAATAATGAATGTTTTATACAGTTGTAAAAAGCTGCAAACTAAACTCTGAAAACTTCATCATAGCATCAGGTGGGCGTTCTTCATAGTTGCATCATAGGCAGATACTATTACATGAAATAGTCGTGTTTTGCTGAATGATATCCAGAGGTCGTTACGTCCGTCACAAAGGTCAAATTGTACTTAAAACATGTTTAACTTGACTATCGGAACGCGACGAGGGTGACAAAACAAAGAAATAATTTTAGGTTGATAAGTTTATTAAGGTATTCAAAATACATGAAATGATGACAATTTAATACCTGTGGAACGCCTGCCATGTCTAAATAGGGAAACACTGGTTTAAGTATACCAAACTACCTGGACGAAATGAAACTATGATTCTTCTAATAAAATACTTTTTCTTCAAATGTCAATAGAATTACAAATGCACCATGAATTCATTACACATTTCTCGCAAGATTTCTTTGCTATTTCTTTATAGACTGAAGTATGTAGATATGAAAATGGAAGAGGGAATATAAACCGATAGTTAAAGATGTCAAAGATATAGACCCATGATTAAAGAAGTCAACGATATAAATCCATAGTAAACGATGTCAAGGATTAATAAACACCGATATCGGGAGACACGCATCACTAACATTTCGGTACACTTTGATTGATTCAATTTAACTCATATCATTGCTGGATTGTGCCTTTTTAATAGTGACTACATTTTCAAATACTAGTGGAATGTTTAGCGCAGTTTTATAAGTGTATCCTGTATCTACACCAGTTTATCCGTTATCTACACCAGTTTATCCTGTATCTACACCAGTTTATCCGTTATCTACACCAGTTTAACCTGTATCTACACCAATTTATCCTGTATCTATACCAGTTTATCATGTATCTACACCAGTTTATCCTGTATCGATACCAGTTTATCCTGTATCTATACCGGTTTATCCTGTGTCTATAGCAGTTTATCATGTATCTACACCAGTTTAACCTGTATCTACACCAGTTTATCCTGTATCTATACCAGTTTATCCTGTTTCTTCACCAGTTTATCCTGTATCTATACCAGTTTATCCTGTATCCATAACGGTTTATCCTGTGTCCATAGCAGTTTATCTTGTATCTATAGCAGTTTATCCTGTATCTATACCAGTTAACCTGTATCTATACCAGTTTATCCTGTATCTATAACAGTTTATCCTGTATCTATACCAGTTTATCATGTATCTACACCAGTTTATCCTGTATATATACCAGTTTATCCTGTATCTACGCCAGTTTATCCTGTATCGATACCAGTTTATCCTGTATCTATAACAGTTTATCCTGTATCTATACCAGTTTATCATGTATCTACACCAGTTATCCTGTATATATACCAGTTTATCCTGTATCTACACCAGTTTATCCTGTATCGATACCAGTTTATCCTGTATCTATAGCAGTTTATCCTGTATCTATACCGGGCTATCCTGTGTCTATAGCAGTTTATCCTGTATACCAGTTTATCATGTATCTACATTGTATATCAGTTTATCATGTATCTATACGAGTTTTTCCTGTAACCATACTAGTTTATCATGTATCTACACCAGTTTATCCTGTATCTATACGAGTTTATCCTGTATCTATACAAGTTAATCCTGTATCTACATTGTATACCATTTTATCCTGTATCTATACGATTTTATCCTGTATCTATACGAGTTTATCCTGTATCAAATACCAGTTTATCCTGTATCTATAGAAGTTTATCCCGTACATATACGAGTTTATCCTGTATATATACGAGTTTATTCTGTATCTATACCAGTTTATTCTGTATCTACATTGTATTCCAGTTTATCATGTATCTATACCAGTTGATCTTGTGTCTATACCAGTTTATCATGTATCTATACCAGTTTATCCTTTATCTATACCAGTTTATCCTGTATCTATACGAGTTTATCCTGTATCTACACCAGTTTTGTTGAGGTGCGGTACATGTTTATCACAACTTCGAACTTTACTACTGATATTTCAAATAACACGTTCTTATTTATGTAGGTAATTCACATCCATTATCCCCTATGAAATAGTTTATAAGTAGTCCGGAGGTATTATCTAATTTTTATTGCTGATTGTGTATCTATATCTTGTATTAGATTAAGTAAGCCGCTTCTCCCTTACAATGTTGTGGGCATACGAAATCCTCGTCGCTTTTGTGTAACCAAATATTGTCATTTCCCAAATGGAAATGCCCTCGCCTCGGTGAACATTGCGAATGGACCAGTCTGAGAATCTTTCGAAATAAAACTTTCAAATGTTTTTCTTTCGCCAATATGTAGTTTTGTTGTAGACGAAACAATGAGGTTCGACCAGTTGTACATGTTTCGAAAATAAAGCTTCAATGGCGGACAGCTGAACCAGAATGTCTTTGTGACGTCCGTTGTCTACTTGACATGTTTATTTTATTGCAAATCAAAAAATAATATGATTTCAAAGAATTAAAATATCTTGGTTGGTGAAAATCACCAGGTAACAATAACATAACAGTGTTCTGTAGTACACAAATCAGACAGTACACTTGTATAATTTTACTACAAATAAGTAGTGAGAAAAGAAATTGTGTTTTTGTTTACTATGATATAGACTGAATAACTTTGATATCATATTTTTGAAGCTGCAAGTTTTCAGCTTTCAGATTTGCTGTTGAGATTTATATTATTTTATTAATCACATCATGCCAAATGACCTTTTGAAAAAGGTTGTATTTTAATTCGATTTTATTTCGAAAAAAACCCATTTAATACATGCTAGGTATACATATAGCTAGCAAACACGCCGTGCATTACTTTGACTTAGTTTGGTATTGATCAGTTCCGATAAGCAATTTAGTGAAACTTTGACATATTTTTCCATTAGTTTCTTAAAAAGCATGATATAAAATAGCATCACTCACCATGGCTGACATGGCCACATACACATAAGACATTGACAAAACATGAACCATTATAAGGGACGTATCAGGCCCTTGCTCGGGTTGGATTCATTTAAGAGCGGTTCCAGGGCATGGCATTGGTTAGGGGGACAAGGAAGTCCAAGATGTTTTTTTTGTTTTTTTTGTTTTTGTTTTTGTTTGGACAGTTGGTTGATTCATCTGTGTATCAGGCTATAGGCAGGTAAGCGCCTGATTATCAAACAGATATCCAGGACATGGGCTATTAATAAACCGGGCATGGGATGTAACTTATACAAGACATTGGTAATTACTTACAGAAGGCATGGGATGTAACTTATACAGGACATTGGTTATAACTTACAGTAGGCATTGGAAGTAACTTATACAGGACGTGGGCTATTACTTACATAAGGTATGGGATGTAATTTATACAGGACATTGGTTATTACTTACAGAAGGCATGGGATGTAACTTATACAGGGCATTGGTTATTACTTACATAAGGCATGGGTTGTAACTTATATAGGAAATGAGTCGTTACTAAAATAGGGTTATTACTTACAGAGGACATAAATTGTTACTTACCCGGAACATGGGTTGTTACTTACCTAGGGCATGGGTTGATACTTACTTAGAACCATGGGTTGTTACTTACCCAGGGCATGGGATGTTACTTACCCAGGACATGTGTTGTTACTTACCCAGGACATCAGTTGTTAAGAATCTAGGACATGGATTGTTACTTACCCAGGACAGGGGGTGTTACTTAACCAGGATATGAATTGGTACCTACCAAGTACATGTACATGACTTGTTATTTACTCAGGGAAAAGGTTATTACTTACCCAGTACATGGGTTGTCACTAACCTAGGACATGAGTTGTTACTTAACTAGGACATGAATTGTTACCTATCCATGACATCGGTTGTTACTTTCCAAGGACATGAGTTGTTATAACCCAGGACATGGATTGTTACTTACCCAGTTCACAGGGTGTTACTCGCCTAGGTAATGAGTTGTTACCTACAGGTACATGGGTTGTTACTTACCCAGAAAAAAGGTTATTATTTACCCAGGACATGGGTATATATTTTCCAATGACATGGGTTGTTACTTACCTAGGACAGGAGTTGTTACTTACGTAGGGTATGGGTTGTTACTTACCAAGGACATGGGTTGTTACTTATCCAGGACATCGGGTATTACTTACACAGGATATGAGTTGTTATTTACGGAGGGTATGGGTTGTTGCTTACCTACGACATGAATTGTTACTTATCAAGGACTTCGGTTGTTACTTACCCAAGACATGAGTTGTTATTACCCAGGACATGGGCTGTTATAAACTCAAGACATGGAATGTATCTTAACTAGGACATGGATTGTTACTGACTCAGGCCATGGGTTGCTCTAATATAGGATATGAGTTGTTATTTACCCAAGACACTGGTTGTTACTGACTCAGGACATGGGTTGCTACTTATCTAGGATATGAGTTGTTATTTACCCAAGAAATGAATCGTTTCTTACCTAGGATATGAGTTGTTACTTACCCAGGACATTGGTTATCACTTACCAAGGACATGAATATTTACTTACCACGGACAGGACACGAGTTGTTATTACTCAGGTCATCAGCTGTGGACATGGGCTGTTACTAACCATGGACTTTGACTTTTACTAACCAAGGACGTAAGTTTTTACTTTCCAAAGACATGAGTTCTGTCTTACCCATGACATAATTTGTTACTTATCCAGGACATGAGCTGTTTCTTATTCAGACATGAGTTGTTACTTAACTAAGTCATGGGTCGTTACTTACCTATGACTTGGGTCGTTACTAACCAGGACATGGGTCGTTACTTACTCTCGATATGAGACGTTACTAACCAAGGACATGAGTTGTTGCTTACTCAGGACATGGGTCTTTACTTACACAGGTCATCGGTAGGTATATCAACTGAGACTGACAGACAGATAACTATGGTGACCCAGACTATAGACCGATGTCTATGGTTACCAAGACTGTAGACCGATAGCTATGGTTACCAAAACTGTAGACGGATAGCTATGGTTAACAAGACTGTGGACCGATAGCTATGGTTAACAAGACTGTAAACCGATAGATATGGTTAAGCAGACTATAGACCGATAGCTATGGGTACCAAGACTATAGATAGAAAGCTATGGTAACCAAGACTGTAGACTGATAACTATAGTTACCCAGACTTTAGATCAATTACTATGGTTACCAAGACTATAGACTGATAGCTATGGTTCCCCATTCTAAAGACCGATAGCTATGGTTACCTAGACTAAAGACTGATATTTATGGTTACCCAGACTAAAGAGCGATACCTATGGTTACCCAGACTTAAGACCAATAACTATGGTCACAAAGATTATAGACTAATAGCTATGGTTACCCAGACTTAAGACCAATAACAATGGTTACCAAGACTATAGACTGATAGCTATGATTCCCCATTCTAAAGACCGATAGCTATGGTTACCCAGACTAAAGACTGATATTTATGGTTACCCAGACTAAAGAGCGATACCTATGGTTACCCAGACTTAAGACCAATAACTATGGTAACACAGATTATAGACTAATAGCTATGGTTACCCAGACTTAAGACCAATAACTATGGTTACCAAGACTATAGACTAATAGCTATGGTTACCCAGACTATAGGCCGATTGCTATGGTTACGCAGACTAAAGACCGATTACTATGGTTACCCAGACTTAAGACCAATAACTATGGTTACTACCAAGACTATAGACTTATAGCTATGGTTACCCAGACTAAAGACCGACAGTTATGGTTACGCAGACTATAGGCCGATAGCTATGGTTACCAAGACTATAGTTCAACAATATATACACCCAAACTACATGTATTTGTCAGTAAAGCTTTAATTTGGTCAAAATTGATATAAACCTGAACAAAGACCTAAAGTTATAGTTATAGTTAACCTCAAAATAAAGCCCTTCCTTTTCTAGTCAGTTACCCGTCATGATATACTGCTTTTCTGGTTATGTTAAACATGAACACATGTTAATGTAGAGCATCCGTACACACTACCCCTATCAATAACTTTATAAATAGTAAAATGGTACGGTCTACGGCTTGTGCTGGTGTATAATGTTGGTCGAGTATTGTATTGGCTTTACATGGACCTGGTATTGTATGATCGAATTCTGTCGTTTGTGGTCATGTCATTTTGTTACGTCTAAAATATACACGCCTCGGTGAACATTTTGATTGTGTCAGCCAGCTTATTATGGAGTATAATATTCAAACGTTTTTCTTTGGAGTATGTGAAAATTGTCAACGAGAAATACTTCTCTGCGATCAAATCTAAACACATAACCTTTCATTAAAACATCAGGCAATCGTCAGAAATAACATTAAAAGTGTTTACATATACCTTAGAAAAGCTAAAAAGATTTATGTGGGGATTGTCCAACTGTTCCGTTCAGTTTATACCTTATCCACACACTATTATAATTACAAAAGAAAGAAAATAAGGTAATCCGGAAGAATGTATAGTTGTAATTCACGTTTGCTTTAGTGTTTTTCCAGGTCCTGTTATACAATAAAAGGTTCTTTCTTACCCATGACCTTATTTGTTAATTACCTATGACATTAGTTGTTACCTATCCAGGATATTAGTTGTTACTTACTCAGGACATGAGTTGTTACTTATCCGGGACATGAGTTGTTACTTACCTATGCCATTAGTTGTTACTTATCTATGACATGAGTTGTTACTTACCCAGGCCATCTCTTGTAACTTAACTAAGTCATGGGTCGTTACTTACCTATGACTTGGGTCGTTACTTACCCAGGACATGACTTGTGACTTACCCAGGACATGGGCAATTACTTAACCAGGACATTGGATGTTACTTGCTAAGGACATGAATCGTTACTTCACCAGAACATGGGTCGTTACTTACCTAGGACATGAGTTTTTATTTACCCATGACATGAGTTGTTACTTGCTCAGGACATGAGTTGTTACTTACTCAGACATGAGTTGTTACTTAATTAAGTCATGGGTCGTTACTTACCTATGGCTTGGGTCGTTACTTAACTATGGCTTGGGTCGTTACTTACACAGGACATGGGTCGTTACTTACTCTCGATATGGACGTTACTAACCAAGGACATGAGTTGTTACTTACCAAGGACATCGGTCGTTACTAACACAGGTCATCGGTAGGTATATCAACTGAGAGTGACAGACAGTTAACTATGGTTACCCAGACTATAGACTGATAGCTATGCTTACCTAGACTTTATACCGATAACTATTGTCACCCAGGCCATATAAAGATAGCTATTGTTTCCGGGACTATATACCATAGGTATAGTTACCAAGACTGTAGACCGATATCTATAGTTAAACAGACTATAGACCGATAGCTATGGGTTCGCAGACTATAGACCGATAGCTATAGTTAAACAGACTATAGACCGATAGCTATGGGGTCGCAGCCTATAGACCGATAGCTATAGTTACCCAGACTATAGACCGATACCTATTGTTTCCAAGACTATAGACCATAGGGATGGTTACCAAGACTGTAGACCGATATCTATAGGTTAACAGACTATAGACCGATAGCTATAGTTACCCAGACTATAGACCGATATCTATTGTTTCCAAGACTATAGACCATAGGTATGGTTACCAAGACTGTAGACCGATATCTATAGTTTAACAGACTATAGACCGATAGCTATAGTTAAACAGACTATAGACCGATAGCTATGGGTTCGCAGACTATAGACCGATAGCTATAGTTACCCAGACTATAGACCGATGTCTATGGTTAACAAGACTCTAGACGGATAGCTATGGTTAACAAGACTGTGGACCGATAGCTATGGTTAACAAGACTGTAAACCGATAGCTATGGTTAAGCAGACTATAGATCGATAGCTATGGTTACGAAAACTTTAGATCAATTACTATGGTTACCAAGACTATATACTGATAGCTATGGTTCCCCATTCTAAAGACCGATAGATATGGTTCCCCATTCTAAAGACTGATAGCTATGGTAACCCAGACTAAAGACCGATAACTATGGTTACCCAGACTTAAGACCAATAACTGTGGTTACAAAGACTATAGTCTAATAACTATGGTTACCCAGACTAAAGACCAATAACTATTGTTACTACCAAGACTATAGACTTATAGCTATGGTTACCCAGACTAAAGACCGACAGTAATGGTTACGCAGACTATAGGCCGAAAGCTATGGTCACCAAGACTATAGACAGTTAGCTATGATTACCAAGACTATAGTTCAACAATATATACACCCAAACTACATGCATTTGTCAATAAAGCTTGAATTTGGTCAAAATTGATATAAACCTGAACAAAGACCTAAAGTTATAGTTATAGTTAACCTCAAAATAAAGCCCTTCCTTTTCTAGTCAGTTACCCGTCATGATATACTGCTTTTCTGGTTATGTTAAACATGAACACATGTTAATGTAGAGCATCCGTACACACTACCCCTATCAATAACTTTATAAATAGTAAAATGGTACGGTCTACGGCTTGTGCTGGTGTATAATGTTGGTCGAGTATTATATTGGCTTTACATTGACCTTGAGCTGGTATTGTTTGATCGAATTCTGTCGTTTGTGGTCATGTTATTTTGTTACGTCTAAAATATACACGCCTCGGTGAACATTTTGATTGTGTCAGCCAGCTTATTATGGAGTATAATATTCAAACGTTTTTCTTTGGAGTATGTGCAAATCGTCAACGAGAAATACTTCTCTGCGATCAAATCTATACACATAACCTTTCATTAAAACATCAGGCAATCGTCAGAAATAACATTAAAAGTGTTTACATATACCTTAGAAAAGCTAAAAAGATTTATGTGGGGATTGTCCAACTGTTCCGTTCAGTTTATATCTTATCAACGCGCTATTATGGTTACAAAAGAAAGAAAATAATCCGAAAGTTGTAATACACGTTTGCTATTGTGTTTTTCCAGGTCCTGTTATACAATAAATAGTTGAAATGGTCGACTTAAAGCTTCGATGCCTGTGTGTGTTTAGGCTGTGTTATCTTGAATTGTATCGCTGAGCGATGTCCTACGTAGTCTCCTTTTATAGCTACGTCTACTGAACCTACTACTGACTGTTTCCCTAGGGCAGCCGTAACCTTGTAGCTTACATGTATCATGACACGGTTTTTAGAATTGATACCTACAGATGTATAACAAATAAACTCTTCAGCCAAATGTTTTATTTGTGGCAGTTCCCCCTTTTTGCCATTTTCTACAAAGGTTTAAGAGCAAGTTAGACATATTGTTGTTTTCATTCTCTCGGATGGTGCCCCAGATGAAGCCGATATGGACGAGATGGCACCTAATTTCGCCAGGGACTTAGAAGAATAAACAGCGCCCCAAATGAGCCAAACTCGTAAGATTTCGGGCAACTCATGTCCCGGGTAATTAAAATACTATGTCCTTGGTAAGTAACAACTCATATCCTAAGTAAGTACCAACTCATGTCCTGGGTAAGTAACAACTCATGCCCTTGGTGAGTAGCAACCTTTGCCCTGGGTAAATAACAATCCATGTTCTAGATAAGCAACAACTCATATACTGTGTAAGTTACAACTCATGTCAACACATGTCCTGGGTAAGAAACAACCAATGACATAGGTAAGTAAAAACTCATGTCCTGGGTAAGTAAAAACACATGTCCTGGGTAAGTAACAACACATGGCCTGGGTAAGTAACAACACATGTCCTGGATAAGTAACAACACATGTCCTGGGTAAGTACCAACACTTGTCCTGGGTAAGTAACAACACATGTCCTTGGTGAGTAACAACACATGTCCTGGGTAAGTAAAAACATATGTCCTGGGTAAGTAACAACACATGGCCTGGGTAAGTAACAACACATGTCCTGGGAAAGTAACAACACTTGTCCTGGGTAAGTAACAACACATGGCCTGGGTAAGTAACACCTCATGTCTGAGTAAGTAACAACACATGTCCTGGGTAAGTAAAAAAACATGTCCTGGGTAAGTAACAACACATGTCCTCGGTAAGTGACAACACACGTCCTGGGTAAGTAACAACACATGTCCTTGGTGAGTAACAACTCATGTCCTGGGTGAGTAACAACTCATGTCCTGGGTACTTAACAACACATGTCCTGGGTAAGTATCAACTCATGTCTGAGTAAGTAACAACACATGTCCTGGGTGATTAACAACACATGTCCTGGGTGAGTAACAAATCATGTCCTGGGTGAGTAACAACACATGTCCTGGGGAAGGAACAACACATGTCCTAGGTGAGTAACAACAAATGTCCTGGGTGAGTAACAACACATGTGCTGGGTAAGTAACAACACATGTCCTAGGTAAGTAACAACACATGTCCTGGGTAAGGAACAACACATGTCCTGGGTAAGTAACAACACAAGTCCTGGGTAAGTAACGACACTTGTCCTGGGTAAGTAACAACACATGGCCTGGGTAAGTAACAACACATGTCCTGGATAAGTAACAACACATGTCCTGGGTAAGGAACAACACATGTCCTGGGTAAGTAACAACACTTGTCCTGGGTGAGTAACAACACATGTCCTGGGCAAGTAAAAACACATGTCCTGGGTAAGTAACACCTAATGTTTAAGTAAGTAACAACACATGTCCTGGGTAAGGAACAACACATGTCCTGGGTGAGTAACAACTCATGTCCTGGGTGAGTAACAACACATGTGCTGGGTAAGTAACAACACATGTCCTAGGTGAGTAACAACAAATGTCCTGGGTGAGTAACAACACATGTGCTGGGTAAGTAACAACACATGTCCTAGGTGAGCAACAACACATGTCCTGAGTGAGTAACAACACATGTCCTTGGTAAGTGAAAACACATGTCCTGGGTAAGTAACAACACACGTCCTGGGTAAGTAACAACACATGTCCTGGGAGAGTAACAACACATGTCCTGGGTAAGTTAAAACAACTGTCCTGGGTAAGTAACAACACATGTCCTAGGTAAGTAACAACACATGTCCTGGGTAAGGAACAACACATGTCCTGGGTAAGTAACAACACAAGTCCTAGGTGAGTAACAACACATGTCCTAAGTGAGTAACAACACATGTCCTGGGTAAGTAACAACACATGTCCTAGGTGAGTAACAACACATGTCCTGAGTGAGTAACAACACATGTCCTGGGTAAGTGAAAACACATGTCCTGGGTAAGTAACAACACATGTCCTGGGTGAGTAACAACACATGTCCTGGGTAAGTAACAACTAATGTTCTGGGTAGGTAACAACTAATGTTCTGGGTAAGTAACAACACATGTCCTGGGTAAGTAAAAACAAATGTCCTGGGTGAGTAACAACACATGTCCTGGGTGAGTAACAACTCATGTCCTGGGTAAGTAACAACACATGTCCTGGGTGAGTAACAACTCATGTCCTGGGTAAGTAACAACACATGTCCTGGGTAAGGAACAACACATGTCCTGGGTAAGTAACAACACATGTCCTGGGTAAGTAACAACACACGTCCTGGGTAAGTAACAACACATGTCCTGGGTAAGTAACAACTAATGTTCTGGGTAAGTAACAACTAATGTTCTGGGTAAGTAACAATTAATGTTCTGGGTAAGTAACAACTAATGTCCTGGGTAAGTAACAACTAATGTTCTGGGTAGGTAACAACTAATGTTCTGGGTAAGTAACAACACATGTCCTGGGTAAGTAACAACACATGTCCTGGGTAAGTAACAACTCATGTCCTCAGTAAGTCACGACCCAATTCCTTGGTAAGTCACGACCCATGTCTTGTTTTTGTTTTGTTTACGAACATCGTTTATATATCTAGGATTTTATATCAAAAAGATGTCTAAAAGAAGGAGCTGGCCAACACATAAAGCAGAGCAATTGACATTACCAAAAATGTACTATACAATCAGTCAATAGATAGCGGGATTGTACCAACAGCCTGGAAGGAGACTCATGCATGTGCAATCTACAAGAAAAGAAACAAGTCACTCGCTGGAAATGACAGGCATGACAGTCTTACTTCTATTTATTGCAAAACCATGGAGACACTCGTAATAAATTTCTTAGTGAATCAAATAAAATTCAACTCATTTTTTAGCAATAAACAATATGGATTTTTATCACATACCTGTTGAATCTGGTTATAGTAATACAAGCAATTTTCAGACCATGAAATATAACGTTCTGTATTGCACGATCTCTACCAAAAACGGAAGGTATGTGATAAAAGCAAGACCACACACTTGTGTTTTTCTAACGAATCAGAAAGCACTCATTTATTGCGTGGACGTATATATTCGTCCGCGCAATAAACTCGTGCTTTCTGATTCGTTAGATATATCAAGCAGATCGACAACTCTTTAACTCTTCACTGTTCTTGATAAATGGACCACCGTAATGGACAAAGGACAGCCCTATCGATTGTCTTTAAACGGATTTTCAAAAGACGTTTGATACAGTACTACACAATTAAGAGACTTGTTCAAAAATTAAAAGATTACGGAATACATCATACAGTTATAAGATGGTTTGATGATTTCTGTAGAGACAGAAAGCATAGCGTCGTTATTAATGGAAATAACTCGGAACGGAAACAGTTCACATCAGGTGATCCACACGGGTCTGTACTAGGTCCCATTCTGTTTGTCGTCTACATTAATGACCAACCTGATAATATGGTTTTAGAGGCGTACTTGTTCGCTAATGACACAAACATATTCAAAATGATCACTAAAGAAGCTGTTCAAACCCATCTTCAGGAAGATTTCTATAGAATGGGAAAATGCTGTTTTAGATGGTTGTTGAGACTACATTTAGGGAAATGTGTTCCTATGCTCATAGGAAGGAACACCACAAACGACTTTGCACGCTATCTTTCTGATACAGCTCTAATTAATAATATATATATTAGAAGTGGAAAAGACATAGCAGTAATAATTGATAGAAATCTTGAATAAGAAAAACATATTTTTGAACAAATTAAAAGGGCAAATTCAATGATGGTAAACATAAGGGAGATAATTCCTAAGCTTGGACAAAGGAACTTTTCTCTTGCTTTACAAATCATTAGTAAGACCTCACCTTGAATTCACGAGCGCTATTTTGTTTCCATATAAAAAAAGTATTTTGAACAAATCGAAGGTTTCAAAGAAGGGCAACAAAAGTGGTCGCTTAACTGAAAAATCTTTCGTACCCGGATAGACTAAAATGCCTAAATTAACCAACGCTATCGTACAGGAACAGCGAAGAGATATGGCAGAACTTCATAAATTAATCCATGGAAAATACGACCGCGATGTTATCTGTTGTTTTGAAGTTATAGAAATATGTGTCAAATCGATCCGGGAACAGGGGAAAATCTTTGAAAATATACCCCTAACAGTGTACAATTATGAAGAGGAAAACTTTTTTTTTTACTAAGAACTGCAAATGTGTAGAATAACTTTACGGAAAATATGTGCTATTAATTTAAATTGTTTCAAAAATAAACTGGATAAACACTAGGAAAACATTGATTTATTATATCACTTCAAAGCAAGTTTAAGAACTGTGGTATCATTACGATAAAACAACATTTTATTACAACAATTATTATTTATTGATTCTGGTGTAGAGGTATGAAATCCTATACCCGAAATATATCATTAATTATTATACCTCTACTTTATTTACTCTATATAAAAGTAATTGGTTAAATCGAATATATCCCCACTTTTGCCTGACTGTGTTTGAGTCCTGTGTGTTAGTCTGGGAACTAAAACACACCTCACTTGGGTGTTTCCGCCGAGCCAATCAGACGAGAGGTGGGCGGAGCTTGTAACCGAAGTCCGGTGAGCTTGCTACCGAACTCGGAAGCATTTGGCTCCACTGCCATCAAAGGGATAGTTGGGACGTGAAGCTATACAGCTTATTGTTTACAAATATTTTCTAGTTAAAACTATCTCTCCAGTGTGTATCGGTATAATAAAACGGTTAAAGTATGGGGTTGAGGCATATATAGCAAGTTTCTGGTGTCCCTTGCCCATGCCTATTTCCCTCGGTTTCGCCTCGGGAAATAAACCTGGTCTCGGGACACCAGAAACTTGCTATATCCCTCAACCCCATACTTTAACTGTATTATAAAATTAAAAATCATTAAATAGCTTTATGACTAAGCACAATATTTCCTCGGAGTAGTAAGTTGGTGGCAGTTTAAAACTAATGTAGTGATAGAACACGAGATAACACTATCACGTGCCGAGATCTTACGTAAAGATCATCCGACCCAGATAAGCTCACTAGTAAAACACCTTACAAAATTCAAAAAGTAACCCTAACATACAAATTGAATACAATAGGTGAGTAAGTGTAAAAACGTTGTTTCGTGTACCGTCACTGTACCCTAAACGGGACAATTAAGGCAAAACGGCCAAAGAAACTGTCTTGCAATATAAAGAAGTTATTTTATGTTACCCTTGATGATACTTTTATGACATAAAAACTGTTTGTAAGCTTTTTTGACTGATGACTATTGTTACATGGACATTTAAGAATAATTACAAAACAAAACTGTTGTGATTTACTTGCCATGCGACGCTATACAGTATAACAAGTTATAGTAAGCTGACAAATATTGGTCTTTTTTAATTTGATGACACTTATTTTAACGAACAGTATTGCCTTTTAGTGTCTCATAAGTCAAATAAACTATGACATTAATGTGTTGAAATCAATTATCATAAGGTATGATAAGCTGGCAAATATTAGTATTTTTAAATTAGATGACACTTATTCTAATGCATATTATTGCCTTTTAGTGTCTCATAAGTCGATTAACTTTTGCTGGATATTACTCTAGATTTATGTACATTTTACTTGTTTTTATATGCAGATCAATATGTGACACTTAAATAAAATATGTTAGTATTATACATTAAAGTATGGGGTTGAGGGATATAGCAAGTTGCTGGTGTCCCGAGACTAGGTCTAGGTCTAGGTCAAATAGACATGGTCAAGGGACACTATATCCCTCAACCCCATACTTTAACCGTTTTATTATACCGATACACACTGGAGAGATAGTTTTAACTAGAAAATCTTTGTAAACAATAAGCTGTATAGCTTCACGTCCCAACTACCCTTTTGATGGCAATGGAGCCAAATGCTTCCGAGTTCTGTAGCAAGCTCGCCCACCTCGCGCGTCGCTTCCGAGTTCGGTTACAATTATTAACAACACATTTGTATTTTAACACATTTGGCCCACCTCTCGCCTGATTGGCTCGGCGGGAACACCCGAGTGCAGGTGTGTTTCAGTTCCTAGACTAACACACAGGACTAAAACACAGTCAGGAAAAAGTGGGGATATATTTGATTTAACCAATGCTTTTATAAAAGCGTAGCACTTCTTGCGCCTCGGCGCAAGAAGAGAAGCTCTTTTCCGGTAACATGTGTACGAACAATTGAAGCCATGGTAACGTCGAAATACTATGCTTCCAAAATCCTTCGTCACGGAAGTCCTATTTTTACGATGCTGTTTAGCTTTGCTACACATTCTCAAAAATATCTCTTCATTTGATATATTTTTTTCTGTTGTTATGTAAATTCATGACATTAAAAATTATAGAAACTGAAGTTTCTTTCAAATTTTCAGTCTTTTCTTCTCTCCACCCAAACCAGATGTACATAGCAACTACCAAACCGGACGGGCTATTGTGATTCTCTTTTTACACGATTTAGAGGGATCAGGCAAAGTGTACCATGTCGGAAAATAAAATTGGAATGTAATCACCAATATACTTAACTCTTATAATAACAGATGATAACAGTTATATTTGATAAACAATACATCTTCAAATATAAAGTCCCTTTACTGGGCCTCACTCCTACCGCAACATTACGCTGAGGCCATAGATGGGTCAATTAAATGCAACAGTACCAAATGCATTTATGTTTTCTGTTGAACTGCATAATTCATTCGAATGTTTTTCTTTACTTATTATTAATTTTACATTAATTACTTTATCGCTATAACACTTATAAATAGATATTATTTTAAATAATGTTATTTAGAAAATAAGATTGAAAAACCAGCGTTTAGACGCTTCGCTCGTTTCATGCAATGCCTGTTTTCAAAATGAATGATTTTGCCCAGCAACAGATTCAAGTATATATTAAAAAAACAGGTACATTTTGTATGTATTAAAATGGGTTATGTTATGATTTAAAAATTATGCTATACTATCGAAACAAATGTACGAGCTTCGCTCTCTCCAGGCCATGCCCGAGTCATATTATAGAGTAAATGAAGCAGAGGTATATTAATAAGAGCGTAGCTCTCGGGCGCCGAAGGCGAAGCTCTTTAATGGTAACACATGCGTACGTATACAGAGTTGCTTCCCCTTTCTACACGTTGCCTTTATTTATTTTTCGCCCGGAAGGAGACGTCCAGTGGGGAAACAGGAAGTGTATCCTTGAAGCAAAGACAATCGTGTTTCAACCCATACATGAATATCTTCATAAAGTGAAAACAATCTTCATGTTTTATTACTTGTTTATTAAGATAAAAAAATGATATACATTCTGAGTGAAAAAAGTTTATCACCTAAAATGTAATACTAACAGGCATGAAACTTCGTTCAGAGATTATCATACTATGACGTCACAAGCACGTCACAATCCATCGGCCTTCATCGGTTATTTCCGGAAGGATGAAAAATAACCGGAAAATTCTGGAACTGATTCCCGTTGCATTTATCTCTTTGTCGGTGTTTCTCAAGACTGTTTTTTTTTATCTCAGTTTTTTTCCACAGGCATAAAATGTAAAAATGCGGATATTTTCTGAAGATCTTTTTTGTCATCAACCCGGTTCTGTTGATATTTCTACCGAGAGATATCTTCAAAAAAAAGATAATTTTAAATTTCATCAGCTTTTGATTCCATTTGTTGAGAATATGAACGAAATAATTGACATTTTTGAAAGTCTGGATATAGTCTTTACATTATTTATGCATCACCACTCATAAAAGAAGCAATGGAAAATGCATTCATGACGAAATTAACAATAGTTTCCCAGACAACCAACCCAAGTGCAACGCCCCTTTTCAGCAACGTATTACTTTTTCGCAACACGTGCTGATTTATAATTAGTTACAGACAGAAACTGTAATTTTATTCGGCATCATTACATGTCAAACCTCGGTGACAGTTACAAAATTTGAAATTCAATCCGGTGTTTCAGGATGAAACAGTAAGTGAGACTACATATTCATATCAAGACAATTTCAGTTCCATCAAAGTATTACAGTGTTTCCTTTTTTTAACCTCATTTTTTTAGCTAACATCTCTATACATTTACATAGGCTAATCGTCAAATATGTAATATGCACTTTTTTTTCTATAGTAATTACCAAACAGTTTTTCCCCAGCTTATCTCAATCATTCTTTTTGTGTCCTGACGGAAGCACGCAGAGGGTTTAATTCTTAATATGGGAGGAAGCTGGAGTATCAGGAGAAAACCCGCGTGGTCGGGCAGGTGACCGGGATTGAATCCGGCCATCTTGGTGAAGACGAGCGCGCTATTCACTGCGCCACCGACCAATCATATACGTTACGCACAAGAACAAATATCTACTTAAGCTTTGACTGGAAGAAAATGGCGTCATTGATACAAAAATTATATTGTGAATACATTTTTACTAATCATTAATGATATAAAAATCTGCATACGGGAGACCGGGGCAAGTTCGGCCACCCCTGATATTTTTGTTTTTTAGCTAATATTTCTAACTCTTTAAGGATTTTAGCATCTTAGTTGGCTGGGCAATCACACGAAAAAATGTCGAGGAAAACTCTAATACAAAATTACAAAACAGGAGAAAATTACTTTTGAGAGGGTAGAAAGAAAATCGTGATCTCGCTGCTAGTTATGCGAACTTTCTGTAAACGGAATTGCTACTTTTTTTTACGGTCAATCGTGTAACACACTAACAGCTTCAAATGATATGCATAAATAAAAGCCAAACCAAGCACTCACTACCATAATGCCGTACGATAAGAATTTATGGAAATATCAATTTGGGACCGGACAGGTTTTGCCAACGATACCGTGGCAAGTGCGGCCCATGTAACACATGTCGTAAATTGACTGACGTTGCATGCTTTATGACGTCATAATCTTACCCGAATGCCTGTCCAAACTTACCCCATGGCGGGGCTCGTTCGGCCATCCGATCTTCCGATAGGAAAAATAAATAATGCTCAAAAACGGACGTGCTGCCATACTTCCCAGAACAGTAAAAATAATAGCGTAATAAAAATTGGCCGAACTTGTCGGTCTTAATCGCGTTACAGCTTATGTTTTATTGTTATTCCTCGACTAGCCGACTTTAAATAAAGTTTATCTTATCTCATTCTGAAAGCAGTATTCTGAATCAGTAAATATCAGATATCAACAAAAGCCACGCTCTTTTTAGGCATTGACTTTTCATATTATTATATAAATGATGCTGGAGGCGATAATCGTGTGCTAGGAATAATGGAAACTGAAACTTAATTTGGAACTGTTTTAAAGTTTTATTTCTGTTCTGTCTGAAAAGTTCCTTTTTATCACAAAATGCATGTGCAACTGACAGCCTTGAGGGTTAGAAATGTTATAATTATAACCACATACCTTTGTTTCGGAGGTATTCATCTTGTTAATATCAAAGAGAAAACGGTAAAGTGTTCAAGTATACAGGAAAATGACAAGTATTCCTAATGGATACATGCCAAACTAAGCACTTTACCAACGTGTCTGACTGATAGTTCAAAATTACATGCTTATATTTTACCTGTAAACTGTACAACACATGTTACATGTATACCTGCGTGTTATCAGTCACACTTGCTTGGCTCGTACGGAGGATCACGATTAGTTGTCATTGAGGACATTTGATGCATTAAACAGTTTTCTCGATAGTGTAAGCTAGGCGGTTATTTCAGAGAACGAGTATGTCGATATGTATTTGTTTTGGTAATATTCAAGCTGTACGTTTGCACAAAAATTCTGTCGTTAAATGTCATATTTAATGTTCTCACCAAACTCTATTTTGTACCATCTGTACTGAAGTCCTGGATACCACTAACATAGCTACTGTAGTATTGTATGTCTAGCATACTTACGTCAGTTTCTGTGTCTTAACCTGCCTAAAAGTACATGATTATAATGACAAGGTGACCTCCAAGTAAAGTAGGACGAGCATGTCCTTCGTTGCTGCTTTCAGTCACCATATTGATTACAGTCGAGTCAATATCCATACAGAGCAGGTCTACATTAGTATTCATGTCAGTTTAAAATCATATAAATCACAAATCTAATATTGAATTTAACAGACCATTACGCTAACATAGTTACAAAGGACTGACGCAAGAACATGCAAACTATCCTTGATGCGGTTTGTTCTCCTTTCTCCCACTTTTTTCTGATCAAAGGAATTATATAAACACTGAACAACAATAGAGGTGTCATTATAGTCTGTTCTGGTATAGCACAGGTAGATTATTTACCTGTATTTACCTGTTCACCAATAGGAAATACTGTGTTAGTTATAGATTTTATTTCCAACACTCAGACACATGAAAATGTGTAACATGAGGTACATGTACATGAATTCATATATTAAATTTTGACAGGATGGACAGGTGCATGCATGTATACAAGGCAAGATTGTATTGACACTCAGACACATAATATGTGTTACATGAGGAAATAAAGTTGCAGATATGGAAAATGAAGTACAATGGACAGTTCAATTTAGAATCGGTACGGTATAGTAACATGATATGACATACAATGGAAAATACAAAACAAACATAAAAAACAACCATACATATAATTCACAAGTTATTTAACTATTAACAGTTATACATATGCATCATTCACAAAAGAGGAGCCATTTTGGTTAGGAAAATAGATAAACCTGTCAGAACTCGTTGATTGCATAATGATAAAAGACCTTTAAACTTATAAATATTTGGGTTTGTGCAATAATAACGGGGAATATATTTGTTACGTAAGGTGGATATAGTTATATTATTACATTCAAATATATAATGAAATTCATCTCCGACACTTTCCGCGCACAAATTACATAGTCGATTATCTCGGGGTATGTTATACCATCTACCTGTTTCAATTGGAAACTTCAAATTCGAGGTGCGCAGTTTTGTTATTGGTGTTCTGATATGTTCTGGCAGATTTAATAAATATTTTTCTAGACCAAATTCCGTTTTAAATAGAGTGTAGAACTGCCCACGAGATGAGCTAGTAATGTCATCGAACCATTGCTGTACAAAGTGATCGTTAAGCCGTTGTTTTAAAATGCATTTGTAAAATCCATCAGGCATATGTAATTTATTATCAAATATGTAAGAAAATCCCGTTTCATTGAAAATACCTTTTATATAGTTAATCCATTTGAACTGAAGAGTATCATCGTTTTGCATATGTAAAGCTAGTCGTAGTAATATGCTGCTGAGTTTGTTTTCATTACTAATTATTCTATTCCAAAAACCTAACATTCTTAGTTTAACATTTATTTCCAATGGCACACGACCTAGCTCGCCATAAATCATAAAATTAGGCGTTGTGGATCTCACTTTAAGAATTCTTTTACAAAATTTGAGATGAATCTGTTCGATTATTTTCAGGTTTTCGAATCCCCATACATCCGATCCATACAATAGAATCGGTTCCACTAAAGAATCAAATAGTTTTAATTGTAAATCTATAGGAAGAGAAAGGTTCCTGATTTTTTTGTAGATAGCAAATATTGACTTTTGGGCCTGGTTGATCAATCTGCGTCTTGCGTTTACAAAACTGCCATTGTAATTAAATGTTATTCCTAAGTAAGTAAAATTATCTACAATTTCTAAAATTTCATTTTGTAATACAAATACATGTTGTTGTTTACTTTTCCTCTTGCGAAAAACCATGACTTTTGTTTTATTTACATTTATATTAAGCTTCCAAATCTTACAATACTGCTGGAATACATTCAAAGCACTCTGCAGTCCCTCTGGACTTTCTGAAAATAGGACACTGTCATCAGCGTATAGGAGTACAAAAATTTCTATTATAGGAATATTTAACAGATATATTTCCTGATAATCGTAATATTTACTGGAATTATGAATAAATATATACAAGATTTCAGTTATGACTTAATAAAAACACATCAAAATACATTAACTGAAAACCTGCTTTTAATAACTTCATATTAAATACATTTTCTACATTTTTACTATACATTTACATGTATGTTATATATATATTTCATAAAATAGAACTAAATTTAGCAAGTAATGTATGACAAATATAATCAGTAAAGACGGAGATCATGTATTACATTATTAAATATGCAAAAACAGATGCAAAGGCAGGAATGAAAATAAATAAAACAAAATTAATTACATGTACACATGGAATACTTAGCACTGGTTGATCAAATCAAAAACTAATATAATAGCACTAACTTGTTAAAGGTGAAATATTGGAAAGTTCATAAAAAGCACAGATAATGAAAAAGTCCACAATTTTAAGAAATCCTAGCAAAGCACCAAATTAAAATTCCGTAACAAGCACATTTATCACAATGTCACTCTAAATGCAAAAGATGAGAAGCTGTGTCGGCGTACTGGGTTACATCTGTTGTACCATTGGGCGGCTGTCGATGTTACGGTAGCGTTTTGCTCTTGGACTGCTGCGTGTTGGATGCGCGTTATCTCGTTGCTGGCTTGTATTTCCTGGAAGACACGGATGATGCTGTAGATGTTGGGGTGGGCGTGTTCCACTTTCTTCTTCAGTTTGCTGTGCCATCCCTCTATGTGGTTGGTTGTTCTGGGTCCCTCGGTCTCAAAGTGGTTCCAGAGTTGTTGATCTCGGTCAATCCACTGTGTCACGACGTAATCTGTAAATGGAGTGGTGTCCTGTGGTACATCAGCATCGTCAATGTCCTCCTCGGTCAACTTATATGTCCCTTTATAAGTTCATATACTTGTATAATTAACTGTTGACTCAATGCCCGCCAGTAAAGTGGTCAGTTGATGGACCAAAGCCATCAGGTGTTAATATTCATGATTATCAACTAGAAATATGGGGTTATCAAATAGAAACATAACTAATGACTATGTTTTAGGGGAAAACAATCTCATGAGTGATACTAAGTTATTGATAATTACACTGAGAACGCATTTATTAGTATATAAGATTCTCTGAAAATAATGCTCCAATATGAATTTGCTTCACCCTAAATTAAATCAATTTAAATTCAAATTTAAAAAAAAAATAAAGAATCAAAGCATTATCATCTATATATATACTATATGGATTTCACTTAACTGTTTTGTATAGATCTAGCTGATGAAAATGGTATAAGATATGAAAATAATGGCTAAAAATGATGACAATAGACTATATCAAAGCTACATGTATATGACATTACTGTATATATGATACAGGTAATGTGGGAGAACACAGGTAAAAAACAGGTAAAATATATATGAAACAGACTATAACTGCTATCACCACATTACTGCCTCTATGGGTTTCTTAAAAAGTGGGAGAAAGGAGAACACCCCCCTTGATGCACCTGAGCAAAGAACAGGTAAATATAATTTCAACCGGTTGACGGTTTAGGAATTAGGATGAAATTATTTTCTCTTTGGTATGAGAGTAGCCAATAGGTGGCTCTAGTCGTGCTACAGGTGTTCGCACGTGCTGAGATAGTGTACATATGTATATACGTGTCATTCAGGCGACACAGGTAAAGCCGTGCACACGTGAATTTTTTGTTGTTGTTATTTATAAATAAGAAGGGTAGGAGTGATGATTGTGTGTGAGATGTACACTTACACTGTTGCGTTGCTGTTTTTTGATGATTATATGTAAATAAATATCAGTCAGTGCCTAAGTCGCTGGGAAATACAAGATTTTGTATTTGTGTTATTATTCCTATTGGATAATAATTTAGGAGAGAAAGGCATATTCCACGTGCAGATCAACGCGGTTTTAGAAATGTTGGTCCTTAATTACAGACCAACGCATTTGAAAGTTGAAGAGGATAATAAATAAATGAAAAAACGGTAAATGAAAAGTTCCTAAAAATAACGTTAACATCTTGAAAAGAAGGACACATACTGACGAGTGTTTTATAAACACAGTTTAATTATCAGCATGGTTGTGTCCTAAGGAATATTTGAACAATTTGTAAATCAATATTAAAGTACGAAATTGCAGCAAAATATTCAAAGACATGTTTCTTTTCTTAGCTCTTGGGAGTATACCGCTAAATATACTTACTACTGATCAATGATGAAAATTAGTATCACGTCATCTGCAAATACACGTAATGTGTTCCCTGTCCCCATGAGAGCTAAGTACTTAATAGCATATCACTGTAATGATTCACCATCTCCTTAATGTCGGCAGAGAACCAACGCAGATCAGGCAGGTCAGATGGTTAATACGACTGTAATGATATCCGAGGTCAAGGGTTCGAATCCAGGGCCCGTATTCACGAAACCGTTGTCATGCAAGTATGGATTCTGTGCTCAAACAAACTCTCTTGTAACTCGCTAAAATCTTGTCAACCAATCAAAAGGTCAATTCTAAACATTGGAAACAGTTTTCGGCTTTAAGTCTCTTCAATGCTTTTCTAAATCATTAAAAAAGAGCTTTTTATGAATTTATAACAAGAATTTCGGCTAGCGAATTCCTGAGAATTGATAGGGTGTGCGAGTGTATTCCTCAGCTTTGATTGGTTGTGGGAGCGTATTCCTTAGACTTAATAGGGTGTGCGAGCGTATTCCTTAGATTTGATAGGGTGTGCAAGCGTATTCCTTAGATTTGATAGGGTGTGCAAGCGTATTCCTTAGATTTTATAGGGTGTGTGAGTGTATTCCTTAGATTTGATAGGTTATGGGAGCGTACTCCTTAGATTTGATAGGGTGTGCGAGCGTATTCCTTAGATTTGATAGGATGTGCAAGCGTATTCCTTAGATTTGAAAGGGTGTGCAAGCGTATTCCTTAGATTTTATAGGGTGTGCGAGTGTATTCCTTAGATTTGATAGGTTTTGGGAGCGTAATCCTTAGATTTGATAGGGTGTGCGAGAGTATTCCTTAAATTTTATTGGGTGTGCGAGTGTATTCCTTAGATTTGATAGTATGTGCGAGCGTATTCCTTAGATTTGATAGGGTGTGCAAACGTATTCCTTACAATTGATAGGGTGTGGGAGCATATTCCTGAGAATTGATAGGTTGTGGGAGCGTATTACTTAGATTTGATAGGCTGTGCGAGCGCATTCCATAGATTTGATAGGATGTGGGAGCGTATTCCTGAGAATTGATAGAGTGTGCGAGTGTATTCCTTAGATTTGATAGTGTGTGCGAGCGTATTCCTTAGATTTTATAGGGTGTGCGAGCGTATTCCTTAGATTTGATAGTGTGTGAGAGCGTATTCCTTAGATTTTATAGGGTGTGCGAGTGTATTATTGAGAATTGATAGGGTATGCGAGCGTATTCCTGAGAATTGATAGGGTTTGCGAGTGTATTCCATAGATTTAATAGGGTGTGTGAGTGAATTCCTTAAATTTTATAGGGTGTGCGAATGTATTACTGAGAATTGATAGGGTGTGGGAGCGTATTCCTGAGAATTGATAGGGTGTGCGAGCGTATTCTTTAGAATTGATAGTCTGTGCGAGTGTATTCCTGAGAATTGATAGGGTGTGCGAGCGTATTCCTGAGAATTGATAGTGTGTGCAAGCGTATTCCTGAGAATTGACAGGGTGTGCAAGCGTATTCCTTAGATTTGATAGGGTGTGTGAGTGTATTCCTTAGATTTTATAGGGTGTGCGAGTGTATTTCTGAGAATTGATAGGGTATGATAGTGTATTCCTGAGAATTGATAGGGTGTGGGAGCGTATTCCTGAGAATTGATAGGGTGTGCGAGCGTATTCGTGAGATTTGATAGGGTGTGCGAGTGTATTTCTGAGAATTGATAGGGTGTGCAAGCGTATTCCTTAGAATTGATAGGGTGTGCGAGCGTATTCCTTAGAATTGATAGAGTGTGCGAGCGTATTCCTTAGAATTGATAGGATGTGCGAGTGTATTCCTTTCATATCTTTATTCCTCCATAATTGAGGAATTGCGTCTTAGGCCTGACCTACATATTTAAGCGTCTTAGGCCTGACCTACATATTTTAGCGTCTTAAGCATGACCTACATATTTTAGCGTCTTTTGCCTGACCTAGATATTTTTAGCGTCTTAGACCTGACCTACATATTTGAGCGTCTTAGGCCTGACCTACATATTTTAGCGTCTTAAGCATGACCTACATATTTTAGCGTCTTTTGCCTGACCTAGATATTTTAGCCTCTAAGGCCTGACCTACATATTTAGCGTCTTAGGCCGGACCTACATATTTAAGCGTCTTAGGCCGGACCTACATATTTAAGCGTCTTAGGCCTGACCTACATATTTAGCGTCTTAGGCCTGACCTACATATTTTTAGCGTCTTAGGCCGGACCTACATATTTAGCGTCTTAGGCCTGACCTACATATTTTACGGCATTTGACAACAGATATATTGGCGTCTGGCAAAGACGCTTCAGAACTGATATTACCCTTTTTTACGGAGTGTTCATATTTTTTTTTATTCTAACAATACGGTTGTTTTTGTTCGATCTTGAATTCATCATTTAATCTATTTTACTGTCTCCAGTGTATTTTAATATCAAATTTCGTTACTGAATTAGGAAGCAAAAACTATACTATCAAATGCAACATCTGCATTCTTATTTACAGTCTACACTGACATTGACTCCATAATCATTGTTCTTCTAAACTTGAATTATCATATCAAACGCCTACTATAGAACATAACTAGTGTTTACGTTGTATACAGTAATACATGAGGCTGAAGGTGTGCAAATTTTCCGCGAACTAGACACAAAAGTGTGACGTCAGCAATACTAGATGTAGGCAGAGTTCATCAAGACCTGTGCTACTGTGATATTTATTGAACCCATCACAAGTCAATATGTATTGAAAATGATATTGGTATCCGCTGAACAAATGTGATGAACCATTCACAGAAACAAATGTAAATATAAGGAATAATTTTCTATTCTTATAAGGTTATGAGGCAAAAACTCAAGCTGAGCAAAGAGTAAAATGTATCGTCGATGGCTTGGCCTTGCCATTCAATTTACCCGTGTTCAATATAAACTCTGGCAAATGTTAACCCGATGTTCATTATATGTACATTTATATAGATACACGTAAGAGATCGTGTATGTTTGTGACGTCATTGATTGTGTTGGTGTGTTGGCGTACTCGTTTCGTGTGTTGCATGTTCGTTACTAATGCGATTGGTCAGAGTTGTTATTTGGTCAACTGACCAATCGGAGCACTTGCTTGATCATTCAACTTGTGTTTTATATCGACCCTTATCCGACACACAACCGGAGACACTCTAAGGAGTCAGACATATTCCGACTTACATTGGAAGAAGTCCTTTGTACACAGCATCCTGGTGAGTGCGTCGCGTTAAGTATTTTATCAATGTGTAGGTTATGATAAGAAAAGTTTCATATCAAGCTTCATGTTCTACTATAAAGTATAAATACCTAAATAGAATTCATAATTCAAACGATTATAACTATTTGCTTTTAATGGTGACATCTTACCGTTGAAGAGGAATTTATAACAAGAACAGAAAATATCTAATATTAGTTGTTACACAACATTAGTTTCAGATGATGAATGTTGCTTCTGTATTATAGGCATTTCCATATAAAATTGAATTGTGTATTGCTTAATAACGCAGATATCATAATTATAATCATATAAAACACTGGACAAAAACCAGATGGGAGGGTGGTTGTTAGCTAATCCTCCATATATATCGTATAGTTAAAGTTTTAGATGCACTTTCTATATGATTGGTATATAACATTTTAAATTGTATGGCGGTATATTTGCCTGTACTGATTAATGATGTGTGATGTTTCTGATGGTAGATGTGTCGTCCTGAATTACCCAAATAAAGATACAGAAATTGTAAAAAAAAAAAAAAAAAAAAAAAAAAAAATTTAAAAAAAAAAAAAAAAAAAAAAAAAGAAGTTAACAACGGGTAACTTTAATATACTGTCTTATTTAAGCCGTAATTGCTATCTGCCCTCAGTCGATATGGTTGTTTTGGGGCGGATATATATATAATGTAAAGCTCTAAAGCGTTAATTATAAAAAAAAAAAAACAGACACATTTTTAAAGCCTTCATTTGGGGAACTCCCCAGGTCAGGTCAAACGATATAGTGGTCACACATATAAAACTGATTATGAGAGCTGTTTGTGAGAAGCCCGTCATTTTAGAACACGCTTGTGAAGTGGTGGAGACCGACACCCACTTGCTCGAGTTGGGTTTTTTCAATTTGAAAATGTTGTCTGGTTGTCTGGAATATTTCTGAGTACTTGAGATGTGACGAAAAATGAGTATATTATGTTCATGTACCTGTGATGCATATATAAAACTCCTGAAAATCCGTTTCGTTCCGAGTACACAATTGGTTTGTTTTACTGTAGTGACTATGGTTACCGATACCCAGACATTGAATTCACCTTTTCAAAGTCCAGTCACACATCTGAATACACTTTCACATAATGTTTTTACTTGATTCCCAATATTTTCATTCCTTAAACAACTTTCTTAGACATTCGCACCAGTACGTATTTCCGTATTAAAAGCCGTTCTTAGACTTGGTAGAATAGATTTAATACGTTGATTATTTCTTAAATACAAATAAAGGATAGCAAAAAGTAACCTGGTACGCATTGACGGTATAACATCTTTGTTCTCGTTCATAGCACGGCACTCCATGATTGAAATGTTCATATACCCCCCTCCCTTACCCACAGTCTCCCCCTCAAACTGTACTATTACAATGTACCTAGTTTTAACGGCATCTCTGAACCTGTCTGATAACAGTTAATATATATAATGTCATCTATTTGACAAGGTTTAACATATTGACGTGGTGTTATATATGACACAATACTGTGATTAAGACATAGGATTGAAAATACGATTCTCAGCGTCAGGTTATGATCGTGGTGTCGACCTCTTTAATGGTTGTAAAAGTAATTGAAAGAAACTGTTTGACCTTGCTGTTATTATGTCTTGTCTGGCCTCTTTAAAAGACACATATCTGTGTATGAAATAGAACTACAACAAAGACCTTCCGGCTATCGACAGTGTCTTTAAAATACGTGTGTCATCGCAAATAGCCTTTTAACCCCCTACCTATAATTTCTGTTAAATGGCCACCATAAAGAATATTTAATGTATCACGATATAATCTGTAAATTAAATCTATGACGAAGCAAAAAGAAACTGGTCAACGTTCATTTAGTAGTCATTTAACACATGTTGGAACATAGCCAGTGTGTGTTATGACACAGTATACGTACTATGTGCACGGAGTTCAGAATTATTGATCAGACTTTGCCCGTACACAATTTAATCTACCGGAATTTAAGATTTAATATTCCTCTCCGCCAGCTAAATATCTTGAAAGTTATTCTCAGTATAGGAATAGTGGTTACTTCTTCGTCAATGTCATTTAACTATAGTATGTCAATTAGAATAAAAATACCGCATATCAAAAATTCGTAGTTCGAACTCTAAATCAATAAAACAAGGAAAAAGTATATAAAAAATACAAGGAAAACTTTGGAAAACACAAGGAAAATATAAGACCAGGGCCCGTATTCATGAAACCATTCTCATGCTCAAGCATGGATTCTGTGCTCAAGCCAGCTTTCTTGTAACCCATCTAAATCATGTCAACGATCAAAAAGTCATATTAAAATATTGACGACAGTATTCGGCTTCACGTTTCTTCAATTTTTCTCCAAAACCCCCCAGATCTTTTAAATAATTTATGACTGGAACAAGAAATTAGACTTGAGCACAAAACCCATGCTTGAGCTTGAGAACGGTTTCATGAATACGGGCCAAGGTGATTAAGAAGGGAAGAAGCCTTTTGATTCTTCGACGACACCCGAAAAGGTGGGGTAGTGTAAACGTAAGACAGCCCAGTGATAACACACCTCACTTCTTGTACCATTTTTTTTTGTCCCCAATGATTGTAAATCTAGGTCAAATCCAAGTAATGGCACGTTCTCTAAGTTAGAAGAGGGGTTGTGAAAACGTATCAAGGCCCAATGATAAAACACTTCACCACCAAACGTTTTGTCCTAAATTATGTTTAAGTTCATTGGCAGCACCCGCCATGCAAATCTAGGTCAAAACCAAATAATGCCAGGTCCTCAAAGTCAGACGAGGGGTAGCGAAAACGTAAAGATCCCCACTGATAATACATGTAGCAGTTAAACTATCAACTCCTTCTTTCGAATCATTAACTAGTCTCCCTTGGTTAAAGAGTTTGATGTCTATCTCCAGATTTTGTATGCGAGTCTGTTCCCTTTTTACTATTAATCTACCAGTTATTTCGCAAACTCTTATCTACGACTAGGATATTTTACGGCTTATATCAGAACCTTAATCCAAAGTATACAATGTACATGTAGTAAATAAGTGTTTCCCATGATTAAGGATAGTGTCACCATATCAACGATAGATGTTGACTAATGCATCTACCTTCCTGGATTTGATTAGATTACTACACCGAGTAAATTAGAGATTACTACACCGAGTAAATTAGAGATTACTACACCGAGTAAATTAGAGATTACTACACCGAGTAAATTAGAGATTACTACACCGAGTAAATTAGAGATTACTACACCGAGTAAATTAGAGATTACTACACCGAGTAAATTAGAGATTACTACACCGAGTAAATTAGAGATTACTACACCGAGTAAATTAGAGATTACTACACCGAGTAAATTAGAGATTACTACACCGAGTAAATTAGAGGAGATCTTGACCGGATGGGTATTTGTGATTCCTGGATGACGGGGATTTAATTCTGTATATTTACATTCTGTGTTGCATTTGCCTATATGTCGTAAGTAAACCAAATTGCAGTATATGAGACTGTATGTTCCTACACTGACCGAATCACTGTAAATTGTAGCATACATGGCCAGTATCAATTGGCCTGTAGCCAGATCTAGAGAACTTTCTGGATTCGTAAGCATTTATCAATGTAGATCATCGCAAAAAATAAAGCAACTTGACAAATTATGACAATACAAATTTATAATAAGATGTGTAGGTACCACAACATTATTGTAAGCTCCATTCTAGATGCGAAATTACCAAGTTTGTCAACGTCATCACACAGGGGCTCGGTTTCAAGATTTTGAGCTATGCATAACTTCCCTGAATAACCACAACACTAAAATTCACCATTTATAAAACCTTGTAAAAGTCGAGGGTATCGACAAGGTTTTTGAATATGTATAAATACTTTTTTAAGTGTTGTGGTTCTTCAGTGATGTCATCATTAATCAAAATCACAAAACCGAGCCCCTGTGAACGTCGTCTGCTAGCGATGCTAATCTGACCGATTAGACATGGAATATGTTTCAAACGAAGTGTCCTTGGAATCGTTATCACCTACTTATCATCACTTTAACTAAAACATTCCGAGTATATATGCTTCTGAAAATAACGTAATATTCCAGTCGATGGAAACATAAGCGTTTCCGAGGAAACAATCAAGTCCTTTCAGCGCCGCATCACTTCCAAATACATGTAATCTATCAATGCGCGAAAAACAGCTTTCATTTTAAACAAGCAGAGTTTTAACGGGCGACATTCTATTTATCTGTCACCCAAATTGCATTCATATTGACTGTATACTGCAGCTGGTAACAATTCAGGCAAAGGTTGTCCCTTGCTTTTACCACAAATTCTTAATTGATATTTATTTTAAAACAATAAAACGTAAGGGATACAGAATGCAAATGAAAATTAAAGGACCGATGTGCCTCTTGCTATCATGAAAACTTCTGTTTCCTTTCCTTTTATTCCTTGTATGCATGCTGTGTCTTTTTTATTTGCTTATTGTAGTGGTTTTGTATCGGTATTGAAGAGTGTTCATGTGTGTTGTCGCTTTGCTTCATGTATAGCTTTTATTTTATATCTCAGTCGTTTTTGTCTAATACAAGTACTACTAAACACGGGTATAAAGGATTACTGTTTTATTAAACAACGCACTTCACAGCCAGACATGCAAATAAGGGAAATCGAGTGGATGTCTGGGGCTCTCGGAATGTGTGCATATTGGCTGGGTTTTAATTACCATCATTAAACCATAAAATTCAAATAAAACATGTATCCTTCACTCTTACTAAAAGTATGTTAATTTTCATCATTGGTTCAATGTTTACAAGTTACTGCCGACGTGCAAAACCTTATCATCATTTTCTCATATTCAATTTCTTTGCACAATTTTCTTTTAAGTTTTATTTTACAACTGAAAAACAATTTTATATGTGTTAGTCTCTACTACTTCACAATGCACATCTAGACGACTTGCTGGCGGGGTGTCAGAACATGCAACATTAAGAAACCCTCGACAGAGTGCAGGACTTAATGTGTTCTGTATGAATCACGATCTACCTATTCTATCCCAATAAAAGCTATGTTAATAGTCATTTTTCTATTTCTGGAGTCATTAATTTATATATGGGATTTTACATTGTAATCAGCGACATGAGAACGACTAATGGGTATTTTCCCCGGGATACATGGGAAATAGACTGAGAAATTGTTGACAAATTTTCCATTGAATGAAATATACAGATATTTTACTTTTGAAAAATGAAAAGTTTTAATAGATTTAATATGTGATGGCAATATATATTGGGTATTCTCGTTCCTTTTCACCGGGTTGGCTTGTGGATTTTCAGTTGTTAAAAGCAGAAGCACGTAGCGCTCTTATATGCGATTAATCTTGCAAAAAAGAGAGCACTATTAAGCATTTGTCAGGTATGTACATGTATCTATGAATCTAGACGTGTTCCCCTTTTATAAACATGGGTTGACTTTGAATAGTACACTTCCAGTCCACACATAAACAAGCCGTCTTTAACTAAATATATGTGTACTTATGAAAGTTAGCAATTAATTATATTCTGTTTAGCAAGAAAACCTGTCTATAAAAAACACATGCGCTGATCGTAAAGATTTTGTTTTTCGTCCTCGCAACAGCAACAACAAACCTTGTAAGGGCGTACATTGTAGTTCAATATCAAAAATATTTTTTTGAAAGATCATTCACGAACGGACATATTAACAACCAAAAAATAACTAATGGTCAAGAAAACCACTTTTGAAAATTCTTTGAAAAAAAAAAGGTATATTTTAAGCAAAATATGAAAGGAAAGACAGACTTAGATACCGTTAAAAAAGTACAAGGAAATGAGACCAGATGTCTCGGAAGGGCCAGCGTCTTTTTTTGTCATTGACGACACCCGCCATGTAAATATAGATGAATTCCAAGGAATGTAGCGTGATCAAAGCGAAAAAAACTTTACAACGAATGTATGCGAATTATTACCAAAGAATACAGTAAATCGTTTTTAAAGATAAATACGTTACGTGTTTTGTAAACTTTATTTCCGATAAACGTAAAAAAACAAAACAAAAACCATACATACATATACTTGCGCAAATAGAGGTATAAAAACAAGACGTTTGTGATGTTATCATAATCAAAAATGCCCCTTTATGAAATATTTATTGACAGGACAAAATGGAGATCAAAGTTGATGAGAAAAGGCAATAAGAAACCATAGAAACACCAAACAGAAGGATGCACGGCTTCAGCTGAATATCAAAAGACAACACCAAATGGTCCGGATCGGTAACCGTAAATAGTGTTTTAAAGGATTACCAGTTTTGACACACAAGGAGAGATACGTAACGTAACGGAAGGGGCCGGGTATCGTACACATGTATGACATAATAACACGTCGGTTTATGACATTTTGGATGTGTAGAAATGAGAAGTATGTTTAAGGCTTCAGGATATCCGGTGCCAAAGTTTATCCAAGGTCGTGATAACGTGTTACAGCAAACAAATACAAAGTGAACACCCAGTCCTAGTTTATTACATTCTGTCTGTCGTGTGAGCTAGTAAATTGGCTAAATTTTGAAAGATTTTCTTTTTTTTAAGGAAATATTAGAATGGCAAAAAACACATATTTTCGATTCTTCAAAAAATGCGAAATATGTTATGCTGTACAGATTGGTGTCCTTTCCTTTTGAATCGTGTTTTCTCTTCGGTTCATGTTGTTGATTTTTGGTACAGTGAACCGACATCTTTTTATTTATCAAACAAAGATGTTTTATTTTCTTGTTCTGGAAATCAATTATTTTCCTTGTTTTAGTCATGTTTATTCATGCACAAGAGAGGCATATAAAAAACAAGATGCGGTTTGATGTAAGTTCCTATTCTCGTTTTAACATAAGCCTTTGATGGACTCGGCGAAAATAATTGTCTTATCGTCCGAGTTATGCCCCACCGACAAATATTGTGTTTTTGATTACTTCGAAAGTAAGAAAATAAAGTTTGATGATATGATAAGTAACCCTCAACCAAGTTACATCTAAAGTTTAAAATGCTTTTCGAAAATTACAAGTAAACATTAACAAGAATGAATTATAAGGTTTTTATGATCAATACATAAAATACTAACCAAACAAAATTGCAGACGTCCTTAAAATTACAGTTTTTACCATTTAATTTAACGATGTCTTTACCACTGGTTTCGTTGGTCTGGCTGGTGTTTTCCTCATTTATGACTTGTGCATTAAGTGTTAAGAAAACCTATAAACGTGTTCACACAAACATTATGTAGCTGTACAGAGACAACCAATGGGACGAATCCTCTCGATTACTACCAGCTTGTCAACCTTTCACAGCCGTCACAAATACTGCGATCGGTGTCGTTTGGTCCCGGTCTATACAATATTGAATTATATACAAAAGAAAGTCGTATAAGTTTGATCACTTGGATGTCTGATCCTTAGTTCTAAAACTAGGAGGAGATAAGCTAGAAGTAAAATGAAGATGGAAATTTCTTCCAAAAATCTTAGGGGCTGGTAAAAGGTATCCACCAAATTTTTAAATGCGTTTCTAAAGCAATCCATGTATTTTTTTTCCGAGTGATATCTTGTACTTGTCTTAATATGCACCCTATTAATCTATTGATAACTGAAAACAAAATAGCATAATCTTCTAGGGGCATACCCAACTGTGATAAACTTGAAATCCACTCCAAAGCGAACTTATGATCTGCAAAGATACAGTGCAAAACAGTTAAGTCAATAACCATTAAAACCAAATTGCCACGAATGTCTAAAGCTGAGAGAGGACGGTCTATTTCTCTGATTTCGCATGGTCAATCACAAATTCGCCTCGCCTAGCAGTTTGGTGTTCATACATCAAATATTGCCCAGAAATGGACGTCTATGCGTGACGTCGCCACGTCAAGACAGAGCGATACGCATGTCTCACCTCTGGAGCCGTTTTCAGACTTAATTTAAAGCTACGCCAAGACCTTCTGCAATGGTGCCATGTTTATGCTCTAAGGGTTGATCGCCTGACTAATTTGAGGCATTGCAAAGGTGTATCGTGCTTTTCTAGCCAACAATAATGTACAGGTTGTGTTTATGTCGATGTACGTTAATGTACTGGTCGTGTTTATGTCGATGAACGTTAATGTACAGGTTGTGTTTATGTCTATGGACGTTAATGTACAGGTTGTGTTTATGTCGATGGACGTTAATGTACAGGTTGTGTTTATGTCGATGGACGTTAATGTACAGGTTGTGTTTATGTCGATGGACGTTAATGTACAGGTTGTGTTTATGTCGATGGACGTTAATGTACAGGTTGTGTTTATGTCGATGGACGTTAATGTACAGGTTGTGTTTATGTCGATGGACGTTAATGTACAGGTTGTGTTTATGTCGATGGACGTTAATGTACAGGTTGTGTTTATGTCGATGGACGTTAATGTACAGGTTGTGTTTATGTCGATGGACGTTAATGTACAGGTTGTGTTTATGTCGATGGACGTTAATGTACAGGTTGTGTTTATGTCGATGGACGTTAATGTACAGGTTGTGTTTATGTCGATGGACGTTAATGTACAGGTTGTGTTTATGTCGATGGACGTTAATGTACAGGTTGTGTTTATGTCGATGGACGTTAATGTACAGGTTGTGTTTATGTCGATGGACGTTAATGTACAGGTTGTGTTTATGTCGATGGACGTTAATGTACAGGTTGTGTTTATGTCGATGGACGTTAATGTACAGGTTGTGTTTATGTCGATGGACGTTAATGTACAGGTTGTGTTTATGTCGATGGACGTTAATGTACAGGTTGTGTTTATGTCGATGGACGTTAATGTACAGGTTGTGTTTATGTCGATGGACGTTAATGTACAGGTTGTGTTTATGTCGATGGACGTTAATGTACAGGTTGTGTTTATGTCGATGGACGTTAATGTACAGGTTGTGTTTATGTCGATGGACGTTAATGTACAGGTTGTGTTTATGTCGATGGACGTTAATGTACAGGTTGTGTTTATGTCGATGGACGTTAATGTACAGGTTGTGTTTATGTCGATGGACGTTAATGTACAGGTTGTGTTTATGTCGATGGACGTTAATGTACAGGTTGTGTTTATGTCGATGGACGTTAATGTACAGGTTGTGTTTATGTCGATGGACGTTAATGTACAGGTTGTGTTTATGTCGATGGACGTTAATGTACAGGTTGTGTTTATGTCGATGGACGTTAATGTACAGGTTGTGTTTATGTCGATGGACGTTAATGTACAGGTTGTGTTTATGTCGATGGACGTTAATGTACAGGTTGTGTTTATGTCGATGAACGTTAATGTACAGGTTGTGTTTATGTCGATGGACGTTCATGTACAGGTTGTGTTTTTGTCGATGAACGTTAATGTACAGGTTGTGTTTATGTCGATGGACGTTAATGTACATGTTGTGTTTATGTCTATGGACGTTAATGTACAGGTTGTGTTTATTTCGATGAACGTTAATGTACAGGTCGTGTTTATGTCTATGGACGTTAATGTACAGGTTGTGTTTATGTCGATGGACGTTAATGTACAGGTTGTGTTTATGTCGATGGACGTTAATGTACAGGTTGTGTTTATGTCGATGGACGTTAATGTACAGGTTGTGTTTATGTCGATGGACGTTAATGTACAGGTTGTGTTTATGTCGATGGACGTTAATGTACAGGTTGTGTTTATGTCGATGGACGTTAATGTACAGGTTGTGTTTATGTCGATGGACGTTAATGTACAGGTTGTGTTTATGTCGATGGACGTTAATGTACAGGTTGTGTTTATGTCGATGGACGTTAATGTACAGGTTGTGTTTATGTCGATGGACGTTAATGTACAGGTTGTGTTTATGTCGATGGACGTTAATGTACAGGTTGTGTTTATGTCGATGGACGTTAATGTACAGGTTGTGTTTATGTCGATGGACGTTAATGTACAGGTTGTGTTTATGTCGATGGACGTTAATGTACAGGTTGTGTTTATGTCGATGGACGTTAATGTACAGGTTGTGTTTATGTCGATGGACGTTAATGTACAGGTTGTGTTTATGTCGATGGACGTTAATGTACAGGTTGTGTTTATGTCGATGGACGTTAATGTACAGGTTGTGTTTATGTCGATGGACGTTAATGTACAGGTTGTGTTTATGTCGATGGACGTTAATGTACAGGTTGTGTTTATGTCGATGGACGTTAATGTACAGGTTGTGTTTATGTCGATGGACGTTAATGTACAGGTTGTGTTTATGTCGATGGACGTTAATGTACAGGTTGTGTTTATGTCGATGGACGTTAATGTACAGGTTGTGTTTATGTCGATGGACGTTAATGTACAGGTTGTGTTTATGTCTATGGACGTTAATGTACAGGTTGTGTTTATGTCGATGGACGTTAATGTACAGGTTGTGTTTATGTCGATGGACGTTAATGTACAGGTTGTGTTTATGTCGATGGACGTTAATGTACAGGTTGTGTTTATGTCGATGGACGTTAATGTACAGGTTGTGTTTATGTCGATGGACGTTAATGTACAGGTTGTGTTTATGTCGATGGACGTTAATGTACAGGTTGTGTTTATGTCGATGGACGTTAATGTACAGGTTGTGTTTATGTCTATGGACGTTAATGTACAGGTTGTGTTTATGTCGATGGACGTTAATGTACAGGTTGTGTTTATGTCGATGGACGTTAATGTACAGGTTGTGTTTATGTCGATGGACGTTAATGTACAGGTTGTGTTTATGTCGATGGACGTTAATGTACAGGTCGTGTTTATGTCTATGGACGTTAATGTACAGGTTGTGTTTATGTCGCTAGACGTTAATGTACAGGTTGTGTTTATGTCGATGGACCTTAATGTACAGGTTGTGTTTATGTCGATTAACGTTAATGTACAGCTTGTGTTTATGTCGATAGACGTTAATGTACAGGTTGTGTTTATGTCGATGGATGTTAATGTACAGGTCGTGTTTATGTCTGTGGACGTTAATGTACAGGTTGTGTTTAAGTCGATGGACCTTAATGTACAGGTTGTGTTTATGTCGATGGACGTTATGTACAGGTTGTGTTTATGTCGATGGATGTTAATGTACATGTTGTGTTTATGTCGATGGACCTTAATGTACAGGTTGTGTTTATTTCGATGAACGTTAATGTACATGTCGTGTTTATGTCTATGGACGTTAATATTACAGGATGTGTTTATGTCGATGAACGTTAATGTACAAGTTGTGTTTATGTCGATGGACGTTAATTTACAGATTGTGTTTATATCGATGGACGTTAATGTACAGGTCGTGTTTATTTCGATGAACGTTAATGTACAGGTCGTGTTTATTTCGATGAACTTTAATGTACAGGTCGTGTTTATGTCGCTAGACGTTAATGCACAGGTTGTGTTTATGTCGATGGACGTTAATGCACAGGTTGTGTTTATGCCGATGGACGTTAATGTACAGGTTGTATTTATGTCTATGGACGTTAATGTACAGGGTGTGTTTATGTCTATGGGCCTTAATGCCCAGGTTGTGTTTATGTCGATGGACGTTATGTACAGGTTGTGTTTATGTCGATGTACGTTAATATTACAGGTTGTGGTTATGTCGATGAACGTTAATGTACACGTTGGGTTTATGTCGATGGACGTGAATATACAGATTTTGTTTATGCCGATGGACGTATCACACGCATTAATCTGACCAAATGTGTTTATGTCGATAGACGTTAATGTACAGGTTGTGTTTAAGTCGATGGACCTTAATGTACAGGTTGTATTTATGTCTATGGACGTTAATGTACAGGTTGTGATTATGTCGCTAGACGTTAATGTACAGGTTGTGTTTAAGTCGATGGACCTTAATGTACAGGTTGTGTTTATTTCGATGAACGCTAATGTATAGGTCGTGTTTATGTCTATGGACGTTAATTTACAGGTTGTGTTTATATTGATGAACGTTAATGTACAGGTCGTGTTTATTTCGATGAACGTTAATGTACATGTCGTGTTTATGTCTATGGACGTTAATATTACAGGATGTGTTTATGTCGATGAACGTTAATGTACAAGTTGTGTTTATGTCGATGGACGTTAATTTACAGATTGTGTTTATATCGATGAACGTTAATGTACAGGTCGTGTTTATGTCGCTAGACGTTAATGCACAGGTTGTGTTTATGCCGATGGACGTTAATGTACAGGTTGTATTTATGTCTATGGACGTTAATGTACAGGTTGTGATTATGTCGCTAGACGTTAATGTACAGGATGTGTTTCTGTCGATGGACCTTAATGTACAGGTTGTATTTATGTCTATGGACGTTAATGTACAGGTTGTGATTATGTCGCTAGACGTTAATGTACAGGTTGGGTTTATGTCGAGGTACGTTAATATTACAGGTTGAGTTTATGTCGATGAACGTTAATGTACAAGTTGTGTTTATGTCGATGGACGTGAATATACAGATTTTGTTTATGCCGATGGACGTATCACACGCATTAATCTGACCAAAATTTCATTTAGTTGGCAACATAAAAAGGAAAATTAACTCTAACTGCGATAGATTAATGCTAGGTTTATAACCTGTCCTTGAGGTCAGCTATGCAATCTGATCCTAAATCGAGACCGTAAAAAAAAACCCGTCACGCTAGACCGAAATAACACAAACATGTTGTTATTGGGATTGGGGTTTCAGTATCTGTTTGTTACGGTTTTGAGCAATGGACAAAACGTGGTAATAAAACTAGCGGCGGGAGTTCTAGCTCGGTCGGTGATCAGGTTCCTCACTTCTGCGATCACATTTTACGGGCACGCACGTAGTTGACCGTAGTGGGGGATGACCGTATAGTGGGGTATGACCGTAGTTGACTGTAGTAGACCGTAGGTGACCTTAGTTAAACGTAATAAAACGTAGTTAAACTAGGTTCAACGGGGTTATAAACTTAACACTACTTAACCCTACTTGACCTTATTCACCCTGGTTGACTCTAGTTAACTGTACTTAACAGTACTGTGGACATACTTCAAACATAGTCTAACCCTAGTAGTTGTCCCTGCTCGACCCTACTTGACCGTAGTGTTAACCATAGTGCCATGCTACTACGGTCAACTACGTTAAATACTACGGTCAACAAGGTAAAACCTACGGTCCGGTCAAGGAGGGTCGATTACGGTCAACTAGTGTCAACTAGTGTCAACTACGTTGAATCTACGTTCGGCATACAAACATCACAGTAGAGATAATTTGAACATGTTAAAAATGTTTGGGCTAACCACGGCCATAGTTCAAACTACGTTCATAACTACGTTTTATAACGTTTAACTAAGGTCACCTACGGTCTACTACAGTCAATTACGGTCATCCCACACTACGGTCAACTACGTGGTACAGGGTAGGTGATAACTACAAATAAGACGTAAAAGCTACATGTATTCCGTATATAACACGAGATTTCTAAAGTTTACAAAATATTGCATAAACCATAACATATCGATTAATTTAGAATTGCGATATGTCTGCAAAAAGTAAAGGTAGATTTGTGGACACGATGGTTCTTAAACATTAGGAGAGGATTGGTGGTTTTGATGGCGTCAAGAAATTGCTATGAATTGTTGTTAAGGAAATTAAAGGATCGTATGATTGCAATAGACGGGAACAACTGTAGTTCTAAATAGTGGATGATTGCAGGGTGAAGCGGTAGGCATATTTGGTTTTATTTGTTACAAGTAGGGGCGAGCTGTGGTAGGTATATATAAGAACGTGGTAATGAGTAGTTTTTAGTCACGATACTTTCTGGTTAGGTGGGTCCAGCCATTCACATATTGGCAGATAATTGTTGGCTGTTGTGGTTGGCAAATGTTGTGGAGTACAAAATCGTTGGTTGTGGTTAGTAGTTGTTGATTGTGTTTGGTAGATGTTAGTATTTGTAGTTGCGGGTATATGTTGTGGTGTGAATAGTCATTGGTTGTGGTAAGTATGTGTTGGGTAGTTGTTGGTAATTGTCAACTGTGTTGGGTAGTTGTTGGTAGTTGTTGGCTGTGTTGGGTAGTTGTTGTAGTTGTTGACTGTGTTGGGTAGTTGTTGTAGTTGTTGACTGTGTTGGGTAGTTGTTGTAGTTGTTGACTGTGTTGGGTAGTTGATGGGTAGTTGTTGGCTGTTTACTGTGTTGGGTAGTTGTTTGTTATTGTTGATTGTGTTGGGTAGTTGTTTGTAATTGTTGACTGTGTTTGGTAGTTGTTTGTAATTGTCGACTGTGTTGGGTAGTTGTTTGTATTTTTCGGCTGTGTTGGGTAGTTGTTTGTATTTGTCGACTGTGTTGGGTAGTTGTTTGTAATTATTGACTGTGTTGGGTAGTTGTTTGTAATAATTGACTGTGTTGGGTAGTTGTTTGTATTTGTCGACTGTGTTGGGTAGTTGTTTGTAATTGTTGATTGTGTTGGGTAGTTGGTTGTAATTGTCGACTGTGTTGGGTAGTTGTTTGTATTTTTCGGCTGTGTTGGGTAGTTGTTTGTATTTGTCGACTGTGTTGGGTAGTTGTTTGTAATTATTGACTGTGTTGGGTTGTTGTTGCAGTTGTTGACTGTGTTGGGTAGTTGTTTGTATTTGTCGACTGTGTTTGGAAGTTGTTTGTAATAATTGTCGACTGTGTTGGGTAGTTGTTTGAATTGTTGACTGTGTTGGCTAGTTGTTTGTACTTGTCGACTGTGTTTGATAGTTGTTTGTATTTGTCGACTTTGTTGGGTAGTTGTTTGTTATTGTTGATTGTGTTTGGTAGTTGTTTGTAATTGTTGATTTTGTTGGGTAGTTGTTTGTTATTGTTGATTATGCTTGGTAGTTGTTTGTTATTGTTGACTGAGTTGGGTTGTTGTTGTAGTTGTTGACTGTATTGGGTAGTTGTGTAATTGTTGACTGTGTTTGGTAGTTGTGTTGTAATTGTTGACTGTGTTGGGTAGTTGTTAGTGATTGTCGACTGTGTTTGGTAGTTGTTTGTAATTATTGACTGTGTTGGGTTGTTGTTAGTTATTGTTGACTGTGTTGGGTATTTGTTTGTTATTGTTGACTGTGTTGGGGTGTTGTTGTAGTTGTTGACTGTGTTGGGGAGATGTTGTAGTTGTTGACTGTGTTGGGTAGTTGTTAGTGATTGTCGACTGTGTTTGGTAGTTGTTTGTAATTATTGACTATGTTGGGTTGTTGTTGCAGTTGTTGACTGTGTTGGGTAGTTGTTAGTAGTTGTTTGAATTGTTGACTGTGTTGGGTAGTTGTTAGGAATTGTCGACTGTGTTTGGTAGTTGTTTGTAATTATTGACTATGTTGGGTTGTTGGGGTAGTTGTTTGTAATTGTTGACTGTGTTTGGTAGTTGTTTGTAATAATTGACTACTGTGTTGGGTAGTTGTTAGTAATTGTTGAATGTGTTGGGTAGTTGTTTGTTATTGTTGATTATGTTTGGTAGTTGTTTGTTATTGTTGACTGAGTTGGGTTGTTGTTGTAGTTGTTGACTGTGTTGGGGAGTTGTTGTAGTTGTTGACTGTGTTGGGTAGTTGTTAGGAATTGTCGACTGTGTTTGGTAGTTGTTTGTAATTATTGACTATGTTGGGTTGTTGTTGCAGTTGTTGACTGTGTTGGGTAGTTGTTAGTGATTGTCGACTGTGTTTGGTAGTTGTTTGTAATTATTGACTATGTTGGGTTGTTGTTGTAGTTGTTGACTGTGTTGGGTAGTTGTTGTAGCTGTTGACTGTGTTGGGTAGTTGTTTGTTTTTGTTGACTGTGTTTGGAAGTTGTTTGTAATAATTGTCGGCTGTGTTGGGTAGTTGTTTGAATTGTTGACTGTGTTGGCTAGTTGTTTGTACTTGTCGACTATGTTTGATAGTTGTTTGTATTTGTCGACTTTGTTGGGTAGTTGTTTGTAATTGTCGACTGTGTTTGGAAGTTGTTTGTAATAATTGTCGACTGTGTTGGGTAGTTGTTTGAATTGTTGACTTTGTTGGCTAGTTGTTTGTACTTGTCGACTGTGTTTGGTAGTTGTTTGTAATTATTGACTATGTTGGGTTGTTGTTGTAGTTGTTGACTGTGTTGGGTAGTTGTTAGTGATTGTCGACTGTGTTTGGTAGTTGTTTGTAATTATTGACTATGTTGGGTTGTTGTTGCAGTTGTTGACTGTGTTGGGTAGTTGTTAGTGATTGTCGACTGTGTTTGGTAGTTGTTTGTAATTATTGACTATGTTGGGTTGTTGTTGTAGTTGTTGACTGTATTGGGTAGTTGTGTAATTGTTGACTGTGTTTGGTAGTTGTTTGTAATTGCTGTGTTGGGGAGTTGTTGTAGTTGTTGACTGTGTTGGGGAGATGTTGTAGTTGTTGACTGTGTTGGGTAGTTGTTAGTAATTGTCGACTGTGTTTGGTAGTTGTTTGTAATTGTTGATTTTGTTGGGTAGTTGTTTGTTATTGTTGATTATGTTTGGTAGTTGTTTGTTATTGTTGATTGTGTTGGGTAGTTGTTTGTAATTGTTGACTGTGCTGGGTAGTTGTTTGTAATTGTTGACTGTGTTGGGTAGCTGTTTGTAATTATTGACTGTGTTGGGTAGTTGGTTGTTATTGTTGATTATGTTTGGTAGTTGTTTGTTATTGTTGATTGTGTTTGGTAGTTGTTTGTAATTGTTGATTTTGGTGGGTAGTTGTTTGTTATTGTTGATTATGCTTGGTAGTTGTTTGTTATTGTTGACTGTGTTGGGTTGTTGTTTGTTATTGTTGACTGTGTTGGGTACTTGTTTGTGATTGTTGATTGTGTTGGGTCGTTGTTTGTAATAATTGACAGTGTTGGCTAGTTGGTTGTAATTGTCGACTGTGTTTGATAGTTGTTTGTAATAATTGATTGTGTTTGGTAGTTGTTGTATTTGTCGACTTTGTTGGGGAGTTGTTTGTAATTGTCGACTTTGTTGGGTAGATGTTTGTTATTGTTGACTGTGTTTGGTGTTTGTATTTGTCGACTGTGTTGGGTAGTTGTTTGAATTGTTGACTGTGTTTGGTAGTTGTTAGTTATTGTTGACTGTGTTGGGTCGTTGTTTGTTATTGTTGACTGTGTTGGGTAGTTGTTTGAATTGTTGACTGTGTTTGGTAGTTGTTAGTTATTGTTGACTGTGTTGGGTTGTTGTTTGTTATTGTTGACTGTGGTGGGTAGTTGTTTGTTATTGTTGATTATGTTGGGTAGTTGGTTGTAAGTGTCGACTGTGTTGGGTAGTTGTTTGTATTTGTCGACTGTGTTGGGTAGTTGTTTGTGGTTGTTGATTGTGTTGGGTAGTTGTTTGTAATTATTGACTGTGTTGGGTTGTTGTTAGTTATTGTTGACTGTGTTGGGGAGTTGTTGTAGTTGTTGACTGTGTTGGGGAGTTGTTAGTAATTGTCGACTGTGTTTGGTAGTTGTTTGTAATTATTGACTGTGTTGGGTTGTTGTTAGTTATTGTTGACTGTGTTGGGTTGTTGCTGTAGTTGTTGACTGTGTTGGGTAGTTGTTAGGAATTGTCGACTGTGTTTGGTAGTTGTTTGTTATTGTTGACTTAGTTGTTGACTGTGTTGGGGAGTTGTTAGTAATTGTCGACTGTGTTTGGTAGTTGTTTGTAATTAGACTGTGTTGGGTAGTTGTTTGTTATTGATGACTGTGTTGGGTAGTTGTTTGTTATTGATGACTGTGTTGGGTAGTTGTTTGTAATTGTTGACAGTGTTGGGTAGTTGGTTGTAAGTGTCGACTGTGTTGGGTAGTTGTTTGAATTGTTGATTGTTTTGGGTAATTGTTTGTTATTGTTAATTGTGTTGGGTAGTTGTTTGTAATTGTTGACTGTGTTGGGTTGTTGTTGTAATTGTTGATTGTGTTGGGGAGTTGTTAGTTATTGTTGACTGTGTTGGGTTGTTGCTGTAGTTGTTGACTGTGTTGGGTAGTTGTTTGTTATTGTTGACTGTGTGGGGTAGTTGTTTGTGATTGTTGATTGTGTTGGATAGTTGTTTGTAATAATTGACAGTGTTAGGTAGTTGGTTGTAATTGTCGACTGTGTTTGATAGTTGTTTGTAATAATTGATTGTGTTTGGTAGTTGTTGTATTTGTCGACTTTGTTGGGGAGTTGTTTGTAATTGTCGACTTTGTTGGGTAGATGTTTGTTATTGTTGACTGTGTTTGGTAGTTGTTTGTAATTGTTGACTGTGTTGGGTAGCTGTTTGTAATTATTGACTGTGTTGGGTTGTTGTTAGTTATTGTTGACTGTGTTGGGTCGTTGTTTGTTATTGTTGACTGTGTTGGGTGGTTGTTGTAGTTGTTGACTGTGTTGGGAAGTTGTTGTAATTGTTGATTGTGTTGGGGAGTTGTTAGTTATTGTTGACTGTGTTGGGTAGTTGTTTGTAATTGTTGATTTTGGTGGGTAGTTGTTTGTTATTGTTGACTGTGTTGGGTAGTTGTTTGTGATTGTTGATTGTGTTGGGTAGTTGTTTGTAATAATTGACAGTGTTGGGTAGTTGGTTGTAATTGTCGACTGTGTTGGGTAGTTGTTTGAATTGCTTACTGTGTTGGCTAGTTGTTTGTAATTGTCGACTGTGTTTGATAGTTGTTTGTAATAATTGATTGTGTTTGGTAGTTGTTGTATTTGTCGACTTTGTTGGGTAGTTGTTTGTAATTGTTGATTGTTTTGGGTAATTGTTTGTTATTGTTAATTGTGTTGGGTAGTTGTTTGTAATTGTTGACTGTGTTTGGTAGCTGTTTGTAATTGTTGACTGTGTTTGGTAGCTGTTTGTTATTATTGACTATGTTGGGTTGATGTTGTAGTTGTTGACTGTGTTTGGTAGTTGTTTGTAATTGTTGACTGTGTTGGGTAGTTGTTTGTTATTGTTGATTATGTTGGGTAGTTGGTTGTAAGTGTCGACTGTGTTGGGTAGTTGTTTGAATTGTTGACTGTGTTGGGTAGTTGTTTGTAATTATTGACTGTGTTGGGTTGTTGTTGCAGTTTTTTACTGTGTTGGGTAGTTGTTTGTAATAATTGACTGTGTTGGGTAGTTGGTTGTAATTGTCGACTGTGTTTGATAGTTGTTTGTATTTGTCGACTTTGTTGGGTAGTTGTTTGTAATTGTCGACTTTGTTGGGTAGTTGTTTGTAATTGTTGATTGTTTTGGGTAATTGTTTGTTATTGTTAATTGTGTTGGGTAGTTGTTTGTAATTGTTGACTGTGTTTGGTAGTTGTTTGTAATTTTTGACTGTGTTTGGTAGTTGTTTGTAATTGTTGACTGTGTTGGGTAGTTGTTTGTAATTGTTGACTGTGTTTGGTAGCTGTTTGTAATTGTTGACTGTGTTTGGTAGCTGTTTGTTATTATTGACTATGTTGGGTTGATGTTGTAGTTGTTGACTGTGTTTGGTAGTTGTTTGTAATTATTGACTATGTTGGGTTGTTGTTGTAGTTGTTGACTGTGTTGGGTAGTTGTTAGTAATTGTCGACTGTGTTGGGTAGTTGTTAGTAATTGTTGATTGTGTTGGGTAGTTGTTTGTTATTGTTGATTGTGTTGGGTAGTTGTTTGTAATTATTGACTGTGTTGGGTTGTTGTTGTAGTTGTTGACTGTGTTGGGTAGTTGTTATAATTGTTGATTTTGTTGGGTAGTTGTTTGTTATTGTTGATTGTGTTTGGTAGTTGTTTGTTATTGTTGACTGTGTTGGGTTGTTGTTGTAGTTGTTGACTGTGTTGGGTAGTTGTTGTAATTGTTGATTGTGTTGGGTAGTTGTTAGTTATTGTTGACTGTGTTGGGTAGTTGTTTGTTATTGTTGACTGTGTTGGGTAGTTGTTTGTTATTGTTGACTGTGTTGGGTAGTTGTTTGTTATTGTTGATTGTGTTTGGTAGTTGTTTGTAATAATTGACTGTGTTGGGTAGTTGGTTGTAATTGTCGATTGTGTTGGGTAGTTGTTTGAATTGCTTACTGTGTTGGCTAGTTGTTTGTAATTGTCGACTGTGTTTGATAGTTGTTTGTAATTATTGACTGTGTTGAGTAGTTGTTTGTAGTTGCTGACTGTGTTGGGTAGTTGTTTGTTATTGTTGATTGTGTTGGGTAGTTGTTTGTAATTATTGACTGTGTTGGGTTGTTGTTGTAGTTGTTGACTGTGTTGGATAGTTGTTGTATTTGTTGACTGTGTTGGGTAGTTGTTTGTATTTGTTGACTGTGTTGGGTAGTTGTTGTATTTGTTGACTGTGTTGGGTAGTTGTTTGTAATTATTGACTGTGTTGGGTTGCTGTTGTAGTTGTTGACTGTGTTGGCTAGTTGTTTGTAATTGTCGACTGTGTTTGAAAGTTGTTTGTATTTGTCGACTTTGTTGAGTAGTTGTTTGTAATTGTCGACTTTGTTGGGTAGTTGTTTGTATTTGTTGATTGTGTTGGGTAGTTGTTTGTAATTATTGACTGTGTTGGGTAGTTGTTTGTAGTTGCTGACTGTGTTGGGTAGTTGTTTGTAATTGTCGACTGTGTTTGGATGTTGTTAGTAATTGTCGACTGTGTTGGGTAGTTGTTTGTAATTGTCGACTGTGTTGGGTAGTTGTTTGTAATTGTTGACTGTGTTTGGTAGTTGTTTGTAATTGTTGACTGTGTTGGGTAGTTGTTGTAGTTGTCGACTGTGTTGGGTAGTTGTTTGTAATTGTTGACTGTGTTTGGTAGTTGTTTGTAATTGTTGACTGTGTTGGGTAGTTGTTGTAGTTGTTGACTGTGTTGGGTAGTTGTTTGTAATTGTTGACTGTGTTGGGTAGTTGTTGTAGTTGTTGACTGTGTTGGGTAGTTGTTTGTAATTGTTGACTGTGTTTGGTAGTTGTTTGTAATTATTGACTGTGTTGGGTTGTTATTGTAGTTGTTGACTGTGTTGGGTAGTTGTTGTAGTTGTTGACTGTGTTTGGTAGTTGTTTGTAATTGTTGACTGTGTTGGGTAGTTGTTGTAGTTGTTGACTGTGTTGGGTAGTTGTTTGTAATTGTTGACTGTGTTGGGTAGTTGTTGTAGTTGTTGACTGTGTTGGGTAGTTGTTTGTAATTGTTGACTGTGTTTGGTAGTTGTTTGTAATTATTGACTGTGTTGGGTTGTTATTGTAGTTGTTGACTGTGTTGGGAAGTTGTTGTAGTTGTTGACTGTGTTTGGTAGTTGTTTGTAATTGTTGATTGTGTTTGGTAGTTGTTTCTAATTGTTGACTGTGTTGGGTAGTTGTTGTAGTTGTTGACTGTGTTTGGTAGTTGTTTGTAATAATTGACTGTGTTGGGTAGTTGTTGTAGTTGTTGACTGTGTTTGGTAGTTGTTTGTAATTGTTGACTGTGTTTGGTAGTTGTTTGTAATTATTGACTGTGTTGGGTAGTTCTTTGTAATTATTGATTGTGTTGGGTAGTTGTTTGTAATTGTTGACTGTGTTTGGTAGTTGTTTGTATTTGTTGACTGTGTTGGCTAGTTGTTTGTAATTATTGATTGTGTTGGGTAGTTGTTGTAGTTGTTGACTGTGTTGGGTAGTTGTTTGTTATTGTTGATTGTGTTGGGTATTTTTTTGTAATTGTTGACTGTGTTTGGTAGTTGTTTGTATTTGTTAACTGTGTTGGCTAGTTGTTTGTAGTTTGTAATTGTGTTGTTGTAGTTGTTGTAATTATTGACTGTGTTGGGTTGTTGTTGTAGTTGTTGACTGTATTGGGTAGTTGTTGTAGTTGTTGACTGTGTTGGGTAGTTGTTTGTTACTGTCGACTGTGTTTGGTAATTGTTTTTAAATGTTTTTGGTAATTGTTGGTATTTGTTGACTGTGTTTGGTAGTTGTTGGTAGTTGATGGTATATGCTGTGATATGAATAGTCGTTTGGTGTTTTAAGTTTGTGTTGGTTGTGGTTGGTATGTGTTGGTTGTGGTTGGTATATGTTCGTTGTGGTTGGTATGTGTTCGTTGTGGTTGGTATGTGTTGGTTGTTGCTAGTATGTGTTGGTTGTGGTTGGTATGTGTTGGTTGTGGTTGGTATATGTTGGTTGACGTTGGTATGTATTGGTTGTGGTTAGTACGTGTTGGTTGTGGTTAGTACGTGTTGGTTGTGACTGATATATGTTGGTTGTGGTTAGTATGTGTTGGTTGTGGTTGGTTTGTGTTGGTTGTGGTTGGTATGTGTTTGTTGTGGTTAGTATGTGTTGGGTGTGGTTGGTATGTGTTGGTTGGGGTTGGTATGTGTTGGTTGTGGTCGGTATGTGTTGGTTGTTGTTGGTATATGTTGGTTGTGGTTGGTACGTGTTGGTTGTGGTTGGTTTATGTTGGTTGTGGTTGGTGTGTGTTGGTTGTGGTTAGTATGTGTTGGTTGTGGGTGGTATGTGTTGGTTGTGGTTTGTACGTGTTGGTTGTGGTAAGTACGGGTTGGTTGTGGTTAGTTTGTGTTGGTTGTGGTTGGTGTGTGTTGGTTGTGGTTAGTATTTGTTGGTTGTGGTTAGTACGTTTTGGTTGTGGTTGGTATATGTTGTTGTGGTTAGTACGTGTTTGTTGTGACTGATATATGTTGGGTGTGGTTAGTATGTGTTGGGTGTGGTTGGTATATGTTGGTTGAGGTTGGTATATGTTAGTTGTGGTTAGTACGTGTTGGCTGTGGTTGGTATATGTTGGTTGGGGGTGGTATGTATTGGTTGTGGTTAGTGCGTGTTGGTTGTGGTTGGTATGAGTTGGTTGTGGTTTGTACGTGTTGGTTGTGGTTGGTACGTGTTGGTTGTGGTTAGTGCGTGTTGGTTGTGGTTGGTATGGGTTGGGTGTGGTTGGTATGTGTTTGTTGTGGTTAGTATGTGTTGGATGTGGTTGGTTTGTGTTGGTTGTGGGTGGTATGTGTTGGTTGGGGTTTGTACGTGTTGGTTGTGGTAAGTACGTGTTTGTTGTGGTTGGTATATGTTGTATTGGTTGTGGTTAGTACGTGGTGGTTGGTATATGTTGGTTGGGGTTGGTATGCGTTGGTTGTGGTTAGTACGTGGTGGTTGGTATATGTTGGTTGAGGTTGATATATGTTGGTTGTGGTTAGTATGTGTTGGGTGTGGTTGGTATGTGTTGGTTGGGGTTTGTACGTGTTGGTTGTGGTAAGTACGTGTTGGTTGGGGTTAGTATGTGTTGGTTGTGGGTGGTATGGGTTGGTTGTGGGTGGGATGTGTTTGTTGTGGTTTGTATGTGTTGGGTGTGGTTGGTATGTGTTTGTTGTGGTTGGTTTGTGTTGGTTTTGGTTGGCATGTGTTGGTTGTGGTTAGTATATGTTGGTTGTGGTTTGTATGTGTTCGTTGTGGTTGGGATGTGTTGGTTGTTGCTAGTCTGTGTTGGTTGTGGTTGGTATGCGTTGGGTGTGGTTAGTACGTTTTGGTTGTGGTTGGTATATGTAGGTTGTGGTTGGTATATGTTGTATTGGTTGTGGTTAGTACGTGGTGGTTGGTATATGTTGGTTGAGGTTGGAATGTGTTGGTTGTGGTTGGGAGATGTTTGTTGTGGTTGGGATATGTTGGTTTTGGTTGGTATGTGTTGGTTGTGGTACGTACGTGTTGGTTGTGGTTAGTATGTGTTTGTTGTGGTTGGTTTGTGTTGGTAGTGGTTGGTATGTGTTGGTTGGGGTTTGTACGTGTTGGTTGTGGTAAGTACGGGTTGGTTGTGGTTAGTTTGTGTTGGTTGTGGTTGGAATGTGTTGGTTGTGGATGGGATGTGTTGGTTGTGGTTGGTTTGTGTTGGTTGTGGTTGGTTTGGGTTGGTTGTGGTTGGTATATGTTGTTGTGGTTAGTACGTGTTGGCTGTGGTTGGGATATGTTGGTTGTGGTTGGGATGGGTTGGTTGTGGTTGGTATGTGTCGGTTGTGGTTAGTACGTGTTGTTCGTGGTTATTATGGGTTGGTTGTGGTTAGTACGTGCTGGTTGTGGTTGGTATATGTTGTATTGGTTGTGGTTAGTACGTGTTGTTCGTGGGTATTATGTGTTGGTTGTGGTTAGTATGTGTTTGTTGTGGTTGGTAGATGTTTGTTGTGGTTGGGATATGTTGGGTGTGGTTGGGATGTGTTGGTTGTGGTTGGTTTGTGTTGGTAGTGGTTGGTATGTGTTGGTTGGGGTTGGGATGTGTTGGTTGTGGTTGGTAGATGTTTGTTGTGGTTGGTATATGTTGTTGTGGTTAGTACGTGTTGGCTGTGGTTGGTATATGTTGGTTGGGGTTTGTATGTGTTGGTTGTGGTTAGCACGGGTTGGTTGTGGTTTGTACGTGTTGGTTGTGGTAAGTACGTGTTTGTTGTGGTTGGTATATGTTGTTGTGGTTAGTACGTGTTGGCTGAGGATGGTATGGGTTGGTTGTGGTTAGTGCGTGTTGGTTGTGGTTGGTATGGGTTGGTTGTGGGTGGGATGTGTTTGTTGTGGTTTGTATGTGTTGGGTGTGGTTGGTATGTGTTTGTTGTGGTTAGTATGTGTTGGGTGTGGTTGGTAGATGTTGGTTGTGGTTGGTTTATGTTGGTTGTGGTTGGTATGCGTTGGTTGTGGTTAGTACGTGCTGGTTGTGGTTGGTATATGTTGTTGTGGTTAGTACGTGTTGGCTGTGGTTGGGATATGTTGGTTGTGGTTGGTACGTGTTGGTTGTGGTTGGTATAATGTGTTGGTTGTGGTTGGTAAGTGTTGGTTGTGGTTAGTATATGTTGGGTGTGGTTAGTATGTGTTGGTTGTGGTTGGTAAGTGTTGGTTGTGGTTAGTATATGTTGGTTGTGGTTTGTATGTGTTGGTTGTTGTCGGTATGTGTTGGTTGTGGTTGCTATGTGTTGGTTGTGGTTGGTGTGTGTTGGTTGTGGTTGGTAGTGGTTGGTTGGGGTTGGTAGATGTTTGTTGTGGTTGGTATATGTTGTTGTGGTTAGTACGTGTTTGTTGTGGTTGGTATATGTTGTTGTGGTTAGTACGTGTTGGCTGAGGATGGTATGGGTTGGTTGTGGTTAGTACGTGGTGGTTGGTATATGTTGGTTGTCGTTGGTATGTGTTGGTTGTGGTAAGGACGTGTTGGTTGTGGTTAGTATGTGGTGGTTGTGGTTAGTACGTGTTGTTCGTGGTTATTATGGGTTGGTTGTGGTTAGTACGTGCTGGTTGTGGTTGGTATATGTTGGGTGAGGTTGGGATATGTTAGTTGTGGTTAGTACGTGTTGGCTGTGGTTGGTATATGTTGGTTGAGGTTGGTATATGTTAGTTGTGGTTAGTGTTTGTGTTGGTTGTGGTTGGAATGTGCTGGTTGTGGTTGGTATGCGTTGGGTGTGGTTAGTACGTTTTGGTTGTGGTTGGTATATGTAGGTTGTGGTTGGTATATGTTGGGTGAGGTTGGGATATGTTAGTTGTGGTTAGTACGGGTTGGTTGTGGTTGGTATATGTAGGTTGTGGTTGGTATATGTTGGGTGTGGTTGGGATGTGTTGGTTGTGGTAAGTACGGGTTGGTTGTGGTTAGTTTGTGTTGGTTGTGGTTGGAATGTGCTGGTTGTGGTTGGTATGCGTTGGGTGTGGTTAGTACGTGTTGGTTGTGGTTGGTATAATGTGTTGGTTGTGGTTGGTATACGTTGGTTGTGGTTGGTATATGTAGGTTGTGGTTGGTATATGTTGATTGTGGTTGGTATGTGTTGGTTGGGGTTTGTATGGGTTGGTTGTGGTCGGTATGTGTTGGTTGTGGTTGCTATGTGTTGGTTGTGGTTGGTATAATGTGTTGGTTGTGGTTGGTATGTGTTGGTTGTGGTTGGTAGATGTTTGTTGTGGTTGGTATATGTTGGTTGAGGTTGGTATATGTTGGTTGTGGTTAGTACGTGTTGGTTGTGGTTGGTATGTGTTGGTTGTGGTTGGTATGTGTTAGTTGTGGTTGGGATGTGTTGGTTGTGGTTGGTAGATGTTTGTTGTGGTTGGTATATGTTGGTTGGGGTTGGTATATGTTGGTTGTGGTTGGTTTGTGTTGGTTTTGGTTGGCATGTGTTGGTTGTGGTTAGTACGTGTTGATTGTGGTTGGTATGTGTTGGTTGTGGTTGGTATGTGTTAGTTGTGGTTGGTATGTGTTGGTTGTGGTTGGTAGATGTTTGTTGTGGTTGGTATATGTTGTTGGAATGTGTTGGTTGTGGTTGGTATGTGTTGGTTGTGGTTAGTATGTGTTGGTTGGGGTTGGAATATGTTGGTTGTGGTTGGTATGTGTTGGTTGTGGTTAGTACGTTTTGGTTGTGGTTGGTATATGTTGGTTGTGGTTGGTATATGTTGGTTGTGGTTGGTATGCGTTGGGTGTGGTTAGTACGTGTTGGGTGTGGTTAGTACGCGTTGTTTGTGGGTAGTATGTGTTGGTTGTGGTTAGTATGTGTTGGTTGGGGTTGGAATATGTTGGTTGTGGTTGGTATGTGTTGGTTGTGGTTGGGATGTGTTGGTTGTGGTTGGTATATGTTGGTTGTGGTTGGTATGTGTCGGTTGTGGTTAGTACGTGTTGGTTGTGGTTGGTATGTGTTGGTTGTGGTTAGTATGTGTTGGTTGGGGTTGGAATATGTTGGTTGTGGTTGGTATGTGTTGGTTGTGGTTAGTATGTGTTGGTTGGGGTTGGAATATGTTGGTTGTGGTTGGTATGTGTTGGTTGTGGTGGGTATGTGTTGGTTGTGGTTGGTATGTGTTGGTTGTGGTTGGTTGTGGTTGTGGTTGGTATATGTTGGTTGAGGTTGGTATATGTTGGTTGTGGTTAGTACGTGTTGGTTGTGGTTAGTACGTGTTTGTTGTGGTTGGTATATGTTGGTTGTGGTTGGTATGCGTTGGTTGTGGTTAGTACGTGTTGGTTGTGGTTAGTACGTGTTGTTTGTGGTTAGTATGTGTTGGTTGTGGTTTGTATGTGTTGGTTGTGGTCGGTATGTGTTGGTTGTGGTTGGTATATGTTGGTTGACGTTGGTATGTATTGGTTGTGGTTAGTACGTGTTGGTTGTGGTTAGTACGTGTTTGTTGTGGTTGGTATATGTTGGTTGTGGTTGGTATATGTTGATTGTGGTTGGTATGTGTTGGTTGTGGTTGGTATATGTTTGTTGTGGTTGGTATGTGGTTGTGGTTGGTATATGTTGGTTGTGGTTGGTTTGTGTTGGTTGTGGTTGGTATATGTTTGTTGTGGTTGGTATGTGTTGGTTTTTGTTGGGAGTTATTGGTTTTGCTGGATGGTAATTATTTATCAAGGCGACTAGTTGATGTTGATTGTGGTTGGTATGTGTTGGTTGTGGTTGGTATTTGTTGGTTGTGGTTGGGATGTGTTGGTTGTGGTTAGTATGTGTTGGTTGGGGGTGGAATATGTTGGTTGTGGTTGGGATGTGTTGGTTGTGGTTAGTATGTGTTGGTTGTGGTTGGTATATGTTGGTTGCGGTTGGTATATGTTGGTTGTGGTTGGTATGTGTTGGTTTTGGTTAGTACGTTTTGGTTGTGGTTAGTACGTGTTGGTTGTGGTTGGTATTTGTTGGTTGTGGTTGGGATGTGTTGGTTGTGGTTGGTTGTGGTTGTGGTTGGGATATGTTGGTTGAGGTTGGTATATGTTGGTTGTGGTTAGTACGTGTTGGTTGTGGGTGGTATATGTTGGTTGTGGTTGGTATGTGTCGGTTGTGGTTAGTACGTGTTGGTTGTGGTTGGGATGTGTTGGTTGTGGTTGGTATGTGTTGGTTGTGGTTGGTCTATGTTGGTTGTGGTTGGTATATGTTGGTTGTGGTTTGTATGTGTTGGTTGTGGTCGGTATGTGTTGGTTGTGGTTGGTATATGTTGGTTGACGTTGGTATGTATTGGTTGTGGTTAGTACGTGTTGGTTGTGGTTAGTACGTGTTGGTTGTGGGTAGTACGTGTTGGTTGTGGTTGGTATGTGTTGGTTGAGGTTGGTATATGTTTGTTGTGGTTGGTATGTGTTGGTTGTGGTTAGTACGTTTTGGTGGTGGTTAGTACGGGTTGGTTGTGGTTGGTATGTGTTGGTTGTGGTTAGTACGTGTTAGTTGTGGTTGGTATATGTTGGTTGTGGTTGGTATTTGTTGGTTGTGGTTGGTATGTGTTGGTTGTGGTTAGTATGTGTTGGTTGGGGTTGGAATATGTTGGTTGTGGTTGGTATGTGTTGGTTTTGGTTGGTATGTGTTGGTTGTGGTTGGTTGTGGTTGTGGTTGGGATATGTTGGTTGAGGTTGGTATATGTTGGTTGTGGTTAGTACGGGTTGGTTGTGGTTGGTATGTGTTGGTTGTGGTTGGTATATGTTTGTTGTGGTTGGTATGTGTTGGTTTTTGTTGGTAGTTATTGGTTTTGCTGGATGGTAATTATTTATCAAGGCGACTAGTTGTTGGTTGTCGAGGTTAGACTGCTTTTATATTTTATCTTGTAACGTGAAGGAAGATTTCCCCATCCATACAATTATTATCGCTGCCATAATCGCACATTTCTCCTATTCAGGTACTGATGTATATCGAATCATGAAATTGGAGTATGACACCAAATAGATCCGTGGAAATTTTTTCAAAGTTTTGATCACTCGGGAAAATCTGTCTATCCATCAAAATCACATACATACGTGAAACACTGGTATTCACCTTAATTGTTGTGTTTACGTAAAATGCTTTTGAGGAAACAGAGGTATCAGTGAATTATTTTACACATGACCTAGTTTTCTATTGCAAACACATGTTGTGATAAGAGTGGTTATCGTAATTAATATCCCTGATTATAGCTATTAATTATTCTTAACGAAACACCTTCAAATAATATTTGCATTTTGAGAACATTAAATTCCCGATCTATTCAAAAGTTCGAATTCGTAAAAGAATAAAATGTAAGATTTTTTTTTTTTAAAAGGATATGTTTATATTCTAGATCTAACGATACCCTTTATTTTTATATTGTTAACTAAACCTAACAAAAATGAATGTGTCAGAAGCTGGCGACAATTAGTGCAACTTAAATTGCATGCGGCTTTTAACTTAAAAAAGCGCTCTGAAGTGCTATAAAAATCATATCCAAAACTAATTATCCTTCTATCCGGCTCCTTATACATAGATGACGTTATCAAAACTATTGTGTCGGACATCAAATCTAAAAATACTCTTAAGGTTTACTCCACATAAATCATGGCGAAAATACAAAATTGAATAAGGCCATCATAAGATAAGGCTTGCCACTCTCATCGTTTAGATTTACACCATAAATCAGCGTATGGACAGGGTGTTTACTAAAACTGATGTCCATTTACATATTTAGTGGGGATTTGATAGAATTTCATGGACGCCCTATCAAGATATGACATTATATGTTAGTATACCTCTACTTTACTTACTCTATATAAAATTAATTGTATAAATCGAATATATCCCCACTTTTGCTTGACTGTGTTTTAGTCCTGTGTGTTAGTCTGGGAACTAAACCACACCTACACTCGGGTGTTTCCGCCAAGCCAATCAGGCGAGAGTTGGGCGGAGCTTGTTACCGAACTCGGAAGCATTTGGCTCCATTGCAATCAAAAGGGTAGTTTGGTCGTGAAGCTATACAGCTTATGGTTTACAAATATTTTCTAGTTAATACTATTTCTCCAGTGTGTATTGGTATAATTGAACGGTTAAAGTATGGGGTTGAGGTGACCCTTGACCATTCCTATTTCCCTCGGCTTCGCCTCGGAAAAAAAGACCTGGTCTCGGAACACCAAAAACTTGCTATATCCCTTAACCCTTTACTTTAACTGTATAATAATATGAATCATGAAGCAAGCGATGAGAGTGGCAAGCCTTATCGTAATATGACAAAACTAGATGTCTCCCCTCTAACGGTTTAAAATTTACAGCCCGGACAAAATATTCCTGAAACTTTGCACTTATTTGACCTTTGACCTTCAGGTCAAGGTCACAGTGATCTAATGACAGTGCACTGTTCATCGTATGTTTTATCAGGATGTCTTTTAACTTATTGGACCTATCATGAAAGAAACTGACTACTGCTAAATTATAAAATGCACAAGTTCTAATTGTAATGGGGACCGTTACAGAAGTCCTCAAAACAGACCCCATAGTCGCAAACGATTATATATTTGCATACGAAGTTTCAGCAAACTTAGATACCATGAGGGACCGTTGGCATCACCTTGGCGTACACGACATGTTTGTGTTTCGGCCCGGACAATATCATACTAGAAGAACGAGAACCAGAAGAATCAATACTAATACAACATTTCTCCCTTCATATGAAGAGGAGACATTATTAACCATAAACAAACATTAAGGTATGCATGCACGGAAGAGTGTTCAATAGAGCACATTTGCTAAATATACCTCCATTATTGATAAATTCTTCAACAACATGGTGTCGTTGAATTTTTCTCACAGATGAAAAGAGAAACCGTCTGCATATAGGAGGATGGAATGCAACATGAATCAGCTATGTGCTAAGCTTGCATATCAGCTTGTGAATGTATAGCTGGTGTAACTAAGGGTAATGTAAATCAGCACAGAGGTAATTGTAATGGGTTACGGTAGAATAGACAGATAATAAGAGGAAAAATAAGAGGAAAGAGGAAAATTAAGAGGAAAAATAAGAGGAAAAATGATCGTCTAAGATAGGAACACATTAAAAAAACTATTAGTTGCGTGAGTCAAGTCTGCTCAGTCACAAATATGTTTCGTTTCACTTATTGCCACGTACGTTTGTGTATGTTAGAGTACATATATATATCATCAAAATTAAACAATAATGCGTTTCCGTCCAATAAAGGACTTTATTTGCCAGTGTGTTGTTGGAATATTTATCGTGAGTGATGATTTTACAAGAACTGAACATTTTAGCCAGACAAAACAAAAAAGTGTATTTGTAACTCTGCTGAAATTGTAATACACTCAGGTACATGTAGTCGCCATGACAATCATATACATTAGATAAATGTACATCTGTGGCTGGGGTTGACCACCAACATTAACATTTTAACTAAAAACAGATATTCTAGCTACAAACTATGCTGTACACTGCATATTCGAGAAACAGTTTACAACCTGGGATTCAAGTTTTTTTGAGCACACTCAGACACACGGAAGTACCCCTAACTTTACCTATCCAAAAAGTAATTCACCAACGTTTACGAACCGCGTGCCCTAGTGGTACTGTGGTAAATATATGTTTAATTATAATCATCATACATGTTGTTATTAAAAGATAATTATTTTTCTTTGTTTTCATGCAAAATACTCCGATTCCATTGGTCAATTCATTCTTTTCATTCTGCTATGAAAAAAAGAATAATGACCACGCCCACCGGAACTACTTTTTGAAATGTCGGCAACTTCAAAGGAAACATGATGAGATACCCCCGCTTTGATCACCTGGTGATTCCATTGGATTGCAATTTTCTGACGTGTGACTCAATGAATGTGCACATACTACAATTGCAATGAATGTAAAATATCATAAAAAAAATAAAATAAAACTACCTGTCTAGGAATAAAACAATAAATAAAAAAAGTTTAGGTATTTTTTAACATCGTCTGCTCATCAACAATAATGGCAGACGCACCAACATTTAACATCGGCGAACCTGGTGACATTTTGGGGGGTTCGGACAGAATTGCGACATTGATGAAGTGGAAAGACAGTTAATGGAAGATGATGAACTGAACAATATTTTGTTAAGATTTATTTGACATCGGGAATTCTGCTAGTGCTTCAACACCAACATCGCCGTCTCAGGCAAGGACAGAAATGGCCAGAGCAATGGAAGTGGAACAGCCCCCCGTAACAGTTGTCAGACAACCAGCCCCCATCCCCCACCCCCCACAAGCTCAACGCTTTATACGACTGTCGGAAGAACCCTAAAAAAGTATGGAAGATTCCCGACAGTCAAAATCTACCAAGAATAACACGAAGTGAGGCATCAAGGTGTTTCAAGGTAAGTTTTACAAGTTTTTATGGGGATGGTGGGGAAGGGTGGGGAGGGGGTGAAATGACACAAATATTCTTCAACCCTGGCCGGGACTTGAACCCGGATCTTTCCCAAAAAATGGGAATATTTTGCATTAAGCTACCAGGATGTCGAACAATCTTGCATCATCTTCACATTTATTTTTGATTTTTTTTCTTCTGTATTTTTGTTGTATTTTTTTTTTTTTGAAAACTTTTAAAACTAGGCTATTATTTTCAGAATGGAACCGACAAATGGTAGGGGCGGATGTGGACCTTAGCTCCATAGGTGTAGATGACTTGTGTCTAAAACTACGACAATTCTATGCTGAGGCCACACCAAAAACAGGCCGAGAATACCACAAAAATACATTGGTAAATGTCCGAGCAGCCATTAACAGATACCTGAATGATATAGGCAGGTAAGATGTTGACATTGTCAGAGACAGATCATTTAAAAGTGCCAACACCATGCTAGATGCAAAAAAGTAAAGGCGAATGTGAGGGATGGCACTTCAAACCCGACAGACAACAAATAGATAATATGCAAAGAGGACATGGTCAAAATAAACACTTACCTCACAGAAGAAAATCTAGAACGAATATTCATACCCTGCCTACGCTCCGCTCCGGCAGGCTGCAATATTTATAAAAAAAATGTCTGGTCGTCAGAAAGCTACGTTACCGCAGCTAAAGAAAATCCAGTCCTTCTACGTTACCGGATCTGGTTGAACTTGGCAATGCATTTCGTCAGCAGGGGCCTCGAATTTCACATACAATTGACACCGCGGTCGTTTGAATTTCTCACAGACGGAAATGAATATGTTGTACTGAACCATGAAACAACACAAAACAAGAAATATGTCAAAATGATCTGTATGATTATTTTCAGTATAATAAAGCATTGACCAAGCTACAACTGACATATTTCCACCTGTCAATCAAAATGGTCTAACAATGACCAGGTATGCATACACGCTATTTATGTAACCATGCCAACCTACTAGAATATAATAAGAAAGCATGTGGTTGATTTACTTGAAGAAAATGTTCCATGTTTTATGACCATAAAACACAAACACTGCAAATATTTATTTATTTTTATTTCTGTGACATTCCCTGGTCTTCTGCATCCCAATTTCAAGGCCTTCCACATTCAAACATTCCAAAGTGCCAGGATGAGATATTTCATCTGTTAAAATGAAAAAAAAATGATATAAGAGAACTGTTGACAATTCTCAGGAAAAATAATTTGTTGGTAAAACTGAGAATATCGTCTAGTTATTGGTTTCCGCGCGTTATATATTTCCGGGCAGCCATTTTATCAAGCTATATCTCGTTACTACGTGACCTGCTGGACACAACACAAAGATATTTTAGACGTTTGGCCATCGTCTGTTAACTGACACAAAAATTACCGGAAGTTCGTCCAGAAAACATAAAAATTAATCACCGATTAAAAGAATCCATACCTGAAACAAGTCCACTGACATGAAGTTTAGAAATTAAACCAACTAATTATAATTGTTATGACTTACAGTGTATTGCTGTAGCTGTTGAAGTACTTCCTTCCATTTTTGTTTGTGTATTCTGGAAATGAGAAAATATCAGCTATCTTACAATGCTTAATTGGGATATTTAGTGTGATCATGGTTTATAAAGCATGTATAGACTATAGGGGAGAAACAATGTATCGGAAAACCAGTATATCGCAATACACAGACCATATCGTACATGTATCTATCACAATGCGAAGCCGATAATAAAATATTGCTGAATCGCAACATGTTCTAACAGTCAAATAGATATGCTAATAACCATAACACAGGCTATTACTAGCATACACTTTAGTACAAATGTATCACACAAATTATCTCAGATTTAATGACAGCATTTTGACACCAATTAAGCCCAATTATCAGAAAAATTTACCATTTTTTCATGTGAAATTATATTGCAACACTATCGCAATATTTTCCTTCTGTATTGCAATATTGGTAAGCTCAACACACAGGGGCTTGTATAGACTTATATGATAAAATTAGCTAGAAATACCTATATATACATGTATACATATTTCTAGCTAATATGTATCATATAAGTCTATACAAGTCCCTGTGCTCAACCTGTATTGTTACACCTACGGTACCTTCAACCTGCAAGGGGAAGTGGAGAAACTCAAGAGAAATGTTTTATGTTACAGATAGAACGATCAGTGATCTTAGGAAATATTATGGAAGGAGCCATGATTTGCAGAAAGAGCTGCAAATACCACAATACCCTCAACTTTATTTACATCCCTAAATTAGGCTGGATCTTTGTTGGTTGATTTCATAGAAAAGAAATATATACATGCACAACAGTGCTGTTAAACACATTTGTCCTTACGTTTTGACAGGACACTGACAAGAATAGTATTGGCAATAGCGATATACATAAATATGACAATGTCGTGTTTTGCCGACCACGTGGAACTGTACCGGCAAAACATGGTATTGTTTTGTCGGTACCTCGTGGTCACCACTAGTACTGCCACCACACCGCAGAAACAATAACTTTCATTAAACGGTGTCGAGCGCTTTTATTATAGATTCTGAATATGGCAATGAACTACTTACCTTACATGACCCTGCACTCCTCCGGTTTTCCATTTCAACTTCTGCCGTGTTATGTCGTAAAGTGTTCAAAAGTTGTAAACGTTGTCATGCAGGATATGAATGTTGATGGAATATTTGTTTGAATGATGGCGCATTTATTTATAACATATCACCCTTTGAAATAATAATGTAACTGCTGCAAATAGTGTGTGAATTAAAAAAATAAAGCAATTTCCATAAATGTCGTAAACTTTTTACTTTGGACGAACTTGATTCAGGCGTGCCGGTTACCACCGGGAAGGCGGCACCTACCTACTGATATCGTATGTCCCTTAAGTCCTGCATGTTCGGCACCTGCCGTTCGATTAGAAGTTTCGCCGGTCTGCAGAGAAATGCAAAGCGATACAAAATCTTATTTGTGTCCGCAAAATTGCGCGTATGCTTGAATGCAGAGTGCCGGCGGCAAGCACAAACTCGGCATGTCAAATCAAGTTTGCCCTTTTGCTAGGTGACGTTTTCTTTTGTCACTGCGTGAATAGATGATAAAGAAAAAGAGACGTTATTGAGCTTTTCTACCTGAACTTTTTATTAAAAAAATAATACTGTGGTTTAAAAAGAAATTTTACCAATATAGTCGTTGGTCAGACTTACAAATCTCAATCAATTAATAGCAATATATAATATAACAGTCTACCCCTTCGGTAACCTCAAAGGTGACTGATTCATATTCGGAACATCTTCAGTTTGAAATTCGGAACGCCTTTTGGTTGTATGTGAGATCTATTCCTAAATTGATATATGAGTTATCCAAAAGCTTGTTGTTAGCGACAGAAGCAAACACACGAAAGCCGAAAACTGTGGTCGGCAACAGAGGTCAAAATCTGGGACTGAAACCAAAATTAATAGTCCGGGACTCCCCGCTGGGGTTCCCCCAGGGGTGACTAAAACAAACAAGGTGGACTCAATAATGTAGCCAAACATCAGTCACCAGCTCGTTCCCGTTACACATACACACACAGAACCATCACACACAGCGACACTCGCCGACATTCAAAACGTGTGCTCCAACAATCATGTCAACCCGTCGGTCACTATGAACCACATAATTCCATGCTCACTGTCCCACAAGTGTCTTCCTCGCAAAGTTTTGTATCTGCTGGCCTAATGTCAAACCACGGACTTAGATAACATCTAATCTAATTCCGTGGTCAAGCTCATCATTTGCTCACTGCGTGTTTAACTTCGGACAGTAGTTGCCTCGTGTGCTCTCCGCTTCCAGTTCGCCAAAATGGCCGACTCGTTCATGTCCAGCTCTGAACAGCTGAGCGCGCGCGACGTTGCATAGGAACCCAAAATTACAGACTCTGTTGATTTTGAATTATTGGGCGCAATAAAGTGCCGTTATTAAAATGATGTTATTCAATTTTCTTGCTTATGTTTTCTTTTCACAACATTTAATGAAATTAATTATAAGCATTGAGGTTGATTTTTTTTTATTTTCATCGGGGTCACCCCGATGAAAATTAAAAAAAATCAACCTTAATGCTTAAGTAATTACAAAGTATTTTCAAACGAAGTGTCGATCTAAGCAATGCATGTCTTAACGCAAAGGTCGTAAAAAACGCAAATCTACTGCTGACAAACTAAATATAGTACCTTTATTAAAACACAATTTGTTACATATATAAGCATTTTGATAAGGTAGTAATGATTGTTTATGTTTGTAAACTCCTAACATAAGGTCCGCTTCGTGAAGTTCTGGGGACAGTCCCAAGTCAGTTAGTGGGGTCACAAAATTGATTTTATTCAAAGTGGAAAAATACTTAATAATGAGAAATAATTGAACAAAATGAAATGCAGGTATTGGTTAATCGCTTTCTTTGAATTACTCTCGCAGTATTCAAAAGTATTTTGCAGCCGGCCAAGGGTGTTAAATGTTAACATAAAATTATGCTTAAATTTCCTGTTGCCCAAGTAGTTATGTGACGTCAGAGTCACGCCTTTCTATTGTCCGAATCCCACGCTCTCGGATGGCCTTTAAATATCTGCCTTGCCTTCATATGATAACTCTGTCCTATATGTTCGTAGATCTGGAGTAAAATGACGTCAATTACGGTAAACTACAAACACCTATAAATAAACAACACTTGATAAACCTGAAGCTTTATTCATTTTTTCAAAGTCGCAATCCAAGGGCAGATATTCAGGAAAATGTGTGATGAATATTTGTAACAGTAATTGTATCTATTTTCTTCCAAGGACACCAGAAGTCACAATCCAAGGGAGGTATTTATTCATGACACCTGTAATTTATTCAGGCAAATGTGTGATGAATATTTGTAACAAAACCTGACAAGATACCACTACCGTGACATGCATATGCGACATCATATTCTGCATTAAATGCATTTATTCTGTTGTAAAAGAAAACCGTGTTGTTTTATTTTGTATTCAAAAAATAAGAATCTTCATATTTAGGTAATACCTGTAAACCCGTTTATCATTGAACCCCTGGCGTGAACATTGAGTGTTTATGGTGTGTTATATGAAAGACGTGGCTTTAACGTATTTCTACATTGTGGATGGTTCAGGTTTCATTAGTGTGTCTCATGCTATCAGTATCAAATGACAGAAATGTATCCCACACTTTTCACCCACCCAACATACTTAATGATATATTAATCCGAACAGCTAACCGTCTCCCAGTTGTTCAAAGGATATTATTATTCCTTTTGGAATGTAACACGGCATTTGATCGGTCAATCGAAATAATTTACGACCGTATGCCCAAGTTATACCGTGTGAAAATATCTCATTTGCATATGAAGCCCGGGCAGCGATTGTTCATCATGTCATTAACCCCGTCTGACGTCACAACACCTGATCTCAAATGACCTATTTCCGCCGCTCTTTTGTTTCCACAGACGTCGTTTAATCCCAGGAGACGTCACCACCTCGACCTCTGAAAAATGTGGAAAAAAGGATTGAGTGTCGTCCTTTTATCCGATGGATTTAGCTTAAAAGAAAAGGAATAAGGAAAAAACCTAATGTATTTTGAGTTTTTTGTCGGTATATTATAGTTTTATTGTGGTTTTACGAGAGATGTTTCCCAAATGTAATATCTAAGAGGCTCAGAAATTTCTTTGGATGAGCTTTAACACAGAGAAAATATATTTTAATTTGATGTAATTTTACCAAAAGGAAAATATCTTAAATTCATTTTGGCAAAAACATGTTTCATAACACTTATTGCAACAATTGGGATCTTGATATCCTAACAACCATTTGTTTCCTAACGCTGTTTGGCAAGCTATTGTTCACTCAAGGCAGGGACATACCAGAGTCCTTAACATGGTATAAGTGTTATTCTCTGCTAAACGTTCAACATTAAGGGGGATCACACCAACTGGTTAAACTAATCGGATGGAATACTGTGCTGGGTGTCTTCAGCATGGTAGTTCATTGAGATAACTATAACAGTCTAAAGTCGACGCCAGGAGGCATATAAAATAACGCATACCGCCTCAAACACGTATACACACATCGCACATCTTTTCACCACATGGATTCACACTTATACACACATCGCACATGTACTGCACACATGGATTTAGTCGACGCCAGGAGGCATATAAAATAACGCATAACGCCTCAAACACGTATACACACATCGCACATGTACTGCACACATGGATTCACATACGCACATGTACTGCACACATGGTTCACACATCGCACATGTACTGCACACATGGTTCACACATCGCACATGTACTGCACACATGGATTTACACTTATACACACATCGCACATGTACTTCACACATGGATTTACAGTTATACACACATCGCACATGTACTGCATAGATGGATTTACATGTATACACACATCGCACATGTACTGCACACATGGATTCACATACGCACATGTACTGCACACATGGTTCACGCATCGCACATGTACTGCACACATGGTTCACACATCGCACATGTACTGCACACATGGATTTACACTTATACACACATCGTACATGTACTGCTTACATGGATTCACACATCGCACATGTACTGCACACATGGATTCACACATCGCACATGTACTGTACACATGGATTTACACTTATACACACATTGCACATGTACTGCACACATGGATTTACAGTTATACAAACATCATACATGTACTTCACACATGGATTCATACTTATACACACATCGCACATGTAATGCACACATGGATTTACACTTATACACACATCGCACATGTACTTTACACATGGATTTACAGATATACACACATCGCACATGTACTGCATAGATGGATTTACATGGATACACACATCGCACATGTACTGCACACATGGATTTACAGTTATACAAACATCATACATGTACTTCACACATGGATTCATACTTATACACACATCGCACATGTAATGCACACATGGATTTACACTTATACACACATCGTACATGTACTGCTTACATAGATTAACACTTATACACAAATAGCACATGTACTGCACACATAGATTCACACTTAAACACACATCTCACATGCACTGCACACATGGATTCACACATCGCACATGTACTGTACACATGGATTTACACTTATACACACATTGCACATGTACTGCACACATGGATTTACAGTTATACAAACATCATACATGTACTTCACACATGGATTCATACTTATACACACATCGCACATGTAGTGCACACATGGATTTACACTATGCAGACATCGCACATGTACTGCACACATGGATTTACACTTTTACACACATGTACTGCACACATGGATATACACTATGCAGACAACGCACATGTACTGCACACATGGATTTACACTTTTACACACATCGCACATGTACTGCACACATGGATTTACACATATACACACATCATACATGTACTGCACATATAGATTGACACTTATACACACATCGCACATGTACTGCACACATGGAGTTACACTTGTACACACATGGCACATGTACTGCACACTTAAATGCACACTTATACACACATCGCACATGTACTGCACACATGGATTTACACTTATACACACATCGCACATGTACTGCACACATGGATTCACACATCGCACATGTACTGCACACATGGATTTACAGTTATACAAACATCATACATGTACTTCACACATGGATTCATACTTACACACACATCGCACATGTACTGCACACATGGATTTACACCTTTACACGCTTGTACTGCACAAATGGATTTACACTATGCAGACATCGCACATGTACTGCACACATGGATTTACACCTTTACACGCTTGTACTGCACACATGGATTTACACTATGCAGACATCGCACATGTACTGCACACATGGATTCACACTTAAACACACATCGCACATGTACTGCACACATGGATTCACAATTATACACACATCGCACATGTAATGCACACATGGATTTACACTTATACACACATCGCACATTTACTGCACATATGGATTCACACTTATACACACATCGCACATGTAATGCACACATGGATTTACACTATGCAGACATCGCACATGTACTGCACACATGGATTTACACCTTTACACACATGTACTGCACACATGGATTTACACTATGAAGACATCGCACATGTACTGCACACATGGATTCACACTTAAACACACATCGCACATGTACTACACACATGAATTCACACTTATACACACATCGCACATGTAATGCACACATGGATTTACACTATGCAGACATCGCACATGTACTGCACACATGGATTTACACCTTTATACACATGCACTGCACACATGGATTTACACTATGCAGACATCGCACATGTACTGCACACATGGATTTACACTTTTACACACCTCGTATATGTAGTGCACACATGGGTTCACGTCATTAAGACCTGTGGCGTTTGGTACATACAGTACTTAGAGACTCCTCTCCGACA